>NW_010145480.1:0-867 GCF_000699245.1 Pterocles gutturalis | reverse complement strand
AGCTCTTCCTCCCTCCACATCTGTTACCCCCCGCCAGCCTCCGTCCTCGCTCGTCCCCTCCCAGTTTATCGCCCACGTCCACCAGTTTGCGGGACATCCCCACTGCCCGCGGGTCACGCTTCCCCTTCACGGCCGGGATATCGCCCAAAACCAGCCCCACAGGCTGTGCCCAACAGCTCGCGGGGACCCGGCAGTGCCACCCAGCCGGCAGCTGCCAGAGGATGAACCATGCAGACCAGCGGTGCCACGGAGGCCATCCCTGCTCTGTCACGATATAGCGGCATGTGGTATTGAGGACGAGCAGGGCATCCTTACACTGTCACGATATATCGGCATGCACTGTGGAGACCACGCAGAGCATCCCTCCTCTGTCACGATGTACCAGCATGCACTATCCTGCCCATGCAGGTTATGCCTCCTCTATCGTGATATATTGGCACGCAACACAAAGACCATGCAGGTTATCCCTCCTCTATCACGACATGCAACACAAAGACCACGCAGAGCATCCCTGCCCCACCCCGGCAGGCTGACGTGGACGACTGAGACGGTGCAGAACACCCCTGCTCTATAGCGATATCACAGCGCACAGCATGCACAGCACGTGGGGATCCCGATGAGATCCCGACCCGGCGCGACATCCCGGCTCCGCTGCACCCAGCGCTCGGGGTATGGGTGGGCTGGAGCCGGCACCCCGCACCCACCGGAGTTCCCAGAGTCTCCCCAAAACCTCTCGCTGGGAGCACCCGCGGGCCGAGGGGTTGCTCCTCTTTACCTCGAAAGCAGTACGCATCGTATCTGCTCAGGGCATCGGGGAATCCCGTCTGGTTGCGGAAGAGGAAGATGGTTTTGACGCCCGGCAGAGCC
>NW_010145479.1:7283-8544 GCF_000699245.1 Pterocles gutturalis | reverse complement strand
ACAGGGCAGGGGGTCTGCCCCCAGTTGCGAGGTATCTCTCTGGTGCCGTTGCCTCTGGCATGCCACAGAGTTGCTCCACCAGTCGATCTCCTGCTCACAGTCCCTGATGGCCCTCAGTCTCTCCACCTCCTCTTTCAGCTCGGCCACCATGGTGAGCAGATCTTCCACCGTCTGGCATCTCACGCAAGTGGAATGTTCACCACCCTCCCCTGGCAGCAGCAGGCTCTGGCACTCCCTGCAGCCAGAGGCCTGTGTAGCCACAGTTCTGAACAGCCCCTCTGTTTGGGCAGCTACAGTCTTTTTTAGGGAACTTTTCTGCCTGGTGGAGACCATGACAAGGACAACAGTCACAGAGGTAGGCAGAACTCACAAGCAAGGAGGGGCAGAGTTCCCGTGCCTTGCCGCACAACCTCCCACACCCACCGCTGCAGCACCTGGTCTTTAGTTCTTCCCTGTTCTTCAGGGGAACCCTGTCTGCTCGCTGGGCTCCTAAGGCCGCCTTGTGAGGCTTCTGCAGCCAGCAAAACTTCAGCGTCCCACTACACGAACCACAGGTGCTGTCCCTGTTCTGCGCAGGCACTCGCAGTGGACAGAGAGCTGCGAGTGTATTAGCTCTGCCGAGCTGTGTATTAGAATGTGAACGCGTGTTTTTTACACTAGGCTTGGTCCTGAACTGACGTTGCATGCACGGGGTGTTGTGGAGCCGGATATCTGGGTTCTGCGCAGTGTGCTCTCCCTCTGCTGAGGCTCCGCTGCCTTTGCAAAGCTGCTGAGTTTCATGGACATAGCCTTGGCTTACGTCTGTGTTAGCAAGTTGTGTGTGCTGTGCTGGGGAGACGGTGTCCGACTCACTGCTCCTGCCGGGGAAGTGGCTCTGCAGCCCATGGGAGCCGTGCTGGTGCCGGTGCTGATGCCAGTGCTGATGCTGGTGCCGGTGCCAGTGCCGGGCAGTGCAGTGCACAGCACAGCAGGCACTGGCTCGGATTCTTGGCCGGCTCAGCCCAGAGCCAAATGCCGGCGTGTGACACTCCTTATCTCTGCAGCTCAGAAATGCAGTGCTCTGGGCATCCTGATGGATTTGTGACACTCCCTGCGGGAGCCTGCACTCATAAACCAATTAAAGGATTACATCGTTATAACGTGGAGAGTATTCTTTGTTTATTAAGTAAAGCAGGTATAATTCAATTAGTGACGGGCTGCCCTGCCGATGTCATGTGGATGCCGGCCAGGTCAGAGCCCTGAGCCCTGCTCTCAGCGCGGC
>NW_010145479.1:6882-7141 GCF_000699245.1 Pterocles gutturalis | reverse complement strand
TGTCCAGCCCCTGCGTGGCTGCTCTCAATCATACCCAGGATACTGCCGGGACCGGTTACACCAGGAGGTTTTGCTCAGGCTGTTGTACCATGTTCTTTCCTGAAATGGTTTCAAGCCAGGCAGGTGTTTGATGTTCAGTGTGGCTCAGAAAGCGCTGTTTCACCACATGGTGTCCAAAATGCGGTCTGATGGCATGGCCTGTGTCCTCTGCACCCCCGCGGGGGTCACTGTGGGTGACCAGGTTCCCCTCCCTGTCCCC
>NW_010145479.1:3325-6844 GCF_000699245.1 Pterocles gutturalis | reverse complement strand
TCGGGAACCCCTGGGAGAGCGGATGGAGGTGTACACGGGGGCTGAAATGCTGAGGGTCCTGCACATGGGGCAGTCTGCCGGGTCGGGGCCGTATGGTCACATCCCAGAGCCCCGGGAGGGCAGGGGGCTGCGGGCGTCCCGGGGAGCTGGGGGGTGTTGGTGCCTCGGTGTCGAAGCAGCGCCTGGGCTGGGCACGGCTCTGCCAGCGAGAGGAGCCAAGAAACAGGAATGGAGAAACTCCTTTGCATCAATAAGACTGAACAGGAGCAACTCGAGAGTAGAACGTGGCTAATTCAGGGGATTTGGAGGTTAGATTAAAGCTTAAGTCTCGGTGAGAGGGGGTTTGCTCCTAGGCGAGAGGCACACTGTGAGACACAACCAGCCCAGCGCCAGCGTGCAGCTGGGACTGGATGGGTACGAAAGTCGTTTCCAGAGAACCAGAACTTTCCAGAAGGACCAGTAGGTTTCACTGTCCAGAATAATACTGGTCAGAAGCATGGTCTGGTTTTCCGTGCAATCACATGACAGAATGATGCTCAGTTTGCAGCAGGGATCCAGCAATGCCGCCCTCCTTACATGCTCAATGCAAATATAAGGCGAAAAACGGGGATGTTACAGGTGTCCACAAATACAGACATGAAAGCAGCTCACGTAGCTGGGCAGTGCTGGAGCAATAGAAGCACCTGACAGCAGAAGAGAATTATCTCTGAGGACCAAAGACTGACTTGTAAACCCTTGAATAAATTGCTCTTATTTTGTAGCACTTACTTTCTCGGCTGCACTTTGCAGGGAGTTTGTTTGTCTGCCAGTTACTGCTCGTCAGAAGGAAAACCCCAAACTGCCAGTAGTCTGGCAGCTGCCTCTGCAGTAAACCAGGCACAGAAGGTAGAAGAAAAAGGGCCCCGTCAGTGAACTGTTCCCCCTGAGAGAAGGCAGAGGGATGTGGGAGGATGGTCCTGGGTTGCAGATGGGGAGGGGAGCGGAGCAGAGTGGCTGGGGATGCTGCAGAGGAGGAGCTGCCCTCTTCCCCGCTGCCCTCACCCCCTCTGCCCTCGCCCTGCCCTCGCCCACCACCCTGCAGGGAAAAGACCCAGCCCTCCACAGACCATTCCTGCCTTCCCCGGGGAATAAAGCCATTATTCCCACCCTGCCAGCTGGTGAGATGTTAGCTGGTAAAATCCTGACTCTTCTGATGGCAAAGCCCGTCACTGAGCTGGTACTTTTTTGGGTGCAGGGGGAAGCTGATGCTGATTTCCCGGTTGCTGTGAGGCTGTTCTCTGGTAACCATAGCAACCAGGCTTCAAAGGCAAGGGGTGAACCTACAGGTTTCCCAACTTTGGTATCAGCAGAGGAGATGTCCTTCAATGCCTTTTCCCAGGGAGATGCGTCTCGGGGGAGTGGAGGGATGCGAGGCTCTCCCTGCTCCCAGCCTCTCTTCCTGGCATCAGGGCACCGCTGGGCGGGCGGGCGGCACTGGCACTGGTACCGTTGCGATGGGCACAGCAGCATCTCTGCCCAGAACACGCAGCCGGCTGGCACCCTGCACCGAGCCTTGTTTTCCCAGGACTGGCTCCTTCCACTACAGGATTTGTGATGTTTTAAACCTCCTGAGTGCTGCTTCTTTCCGTGAAGCTCAAGCAGCTTTGTCAGATCCTTCCCAAAACCACATGGTTTGAGCCCGTTTCCTTGGAGGGCAGAAGCAGACGCGTGGGCTGTGTGTGGTCAGCCGCTGCCTCGCAGCTCTCCGGGGTGCTGAGTGTGGGTTGCTGTGTGCTGGCAGGAATCAGCTCTGCTGACATCTTTCCTTTTCCCATCCCATTCCCTGATGCAACGTCTTGTTTTCTGTTTACCTTTGCCCTGTGCTCCTCTAACGTGGTCAAGGCTGAAGCTGCAGCATGGCACTGTTCCCATGAAGCAGTTTGTACGCTGATGTGGCACAATCATGTTGCAGTAGGACGGTATCTGAATTCTTCTAAACGTCAGCTCGTGTTGATGCATGAATGCTGTTTCATCATGAAATTAATTGCAAACAAACCACCTCTGGGCATCCGGGCTCGCAGTGCTCCCAGTTACCAGCCGGCGCTCACGCCGCCAAGATAATGGTGTACGAACGAGTTAATGGGAGTTGGAGGGGCTGGGGGCGGGGAATACCTGTTCCCAGTTAATGAAGCACAAAAAGACAATGGAGGGAAGTCGGTTCCCCAGCAAATGAGGACAAGAATAGAAACGGCAGCCTGCCTACATCCCAGGCTTGATTTAAAGTTGATGTTCTCATCCTTGCAAGTGTTAGCAGTGTCTTGGGGTTGCCAGAGCAGCGGTCCCACCTGCACCTGAGCAGCGGGCAGGGCTGATCCGTGTGTTTCCAGCAGCAGCCTGAACACGGTGATGGACGCTGCAGGCTCCAGGGGTGAGAGGGGAGGAGGTGGCGTTGTGTGGCCCTCCCTGCAGCTTTGCTGGTTTCGGCAGGGCTGATGCTGTGGGAGGAGGAGGATGGATGCGGCGGGAGCGCCCCGGGGGTGGCAGTGCCTGTTGGGGCGATGCTCTCCCATGTCCCTGTCCTGTGGCGCATCCGTCTGCAGGATCCTCCTGTTTGATGAGCTGCGACGCCTCGTCACTTCTGCAGAGGTGGTGATGCTCGTGTCCCTTGCAGTGCCTGTTTCTCACATGACATCAGTGTGTTCCCGTGTGTGATCGCAGAGGACAGGGCTGGTGGCTGGATCCTTCACCTGCGAGTGCGGGCGGCTCTGCTCTCTCATGGGACTCGGTTACTGAGGGGCACCAGGCTTCAACATGAAATCACTTTGCAAAAAGTCTTTTCCAATGTGCTTCCATCTGTGCCATGGTGGGCGCACGTGCTGAGTGCCAGTATGTCAGAAGGAAGTTGCATATAAAGACAGCTCTGTGTGCTGGGAAGATGCAGTGAGGTGCCAGACCTCGTTCAGAGGTGATGTGAAAGAGGGCTGCCTGGGATCACTGGGACGTTGCTCAGTGGTTTGTTTGTTTTTCTGTGTGCATATGTAAATGAGCATTTAACTGATTGCAAATACCAAAGTACCACATTCCCCTCCTGTAAATGAGTAAAGCGGAGTGAACCATCGCAATATTCCTTCCTAGTGGTGTGAGCTGTCTCACGCCGCGGCTCTGCTGCGCTGCTGGGCAAGAAACCCGTTTCCCGTCATCATCTCTGAATGCCAGAGACTGGCGGATGCCACCGTGCGTGTGCTGCTCGTTAACTGATTGCAAATACCAAAGTACCACATTCCCCTCCTGTAAATGAGTAAAGCGGAGTGAACCATCGCAATATTCCTTCCTAGTGGTGTGAGCTGTCTCACGCCGCGGCTCTGCTGCGCTGCTGGGCAAGAAACCCGTTTCCCGTCATCATCTCTGAATGCCAGAGACTGGCGGATGCCACCGTGCGTGTGCTGCTCGGTACTAGTTCACATCTCCACAGCCCATTTCCCCATTCTGCCATGACTGGGGTGCAGCCCTCAACGTGTGGCGGCTGCTCCAGGGGCTGGG
>NW_010145479.1:0-3288 GCF_000699245.1 Pterocles gutturalis | reverse complement strand
CTGGGGAGCAGATTGCTGGAGCAGCGATGGCAGGCACTCTTCTCCTTCAGTTCAAAGAGAGTAATTTCATGGCTTAAGGGCATGGCTCCTGGGAACAAAAGAGTTTCCTGGGCAAGGTTCCTGGCAGCCCTTCCGCCTGCCAGCAGCCTGTCTGCAGCTGCTCTCCTCCCAGCAGCTCCTGGTGGTACCCGTGGTGTTGGATGGACCTGTCACTGGTGCCTCCAGCTCCTTCCCCTGGTCACAGCTGTGGGGGGATGCTGGGCTGCTGCTGTCCTTGTCCTTGTCCCATCACTGTTCTGGTGCTGGAGAACGGATGTACCTGTCTCTGTGGTGTCCAGGTGTCACCCCAAGAGCTGGCTGAGCTACTGCTGCTGCCTCCAGCGGGTCTGGGAGCTCACCTTCCTCCCCTGCTGCAGCACCTGGCCAGAGCATGTGGAACAAACGTGGCACCATCACTGCCACAAAAAAGTCTCTTTGATGAATAAAATGTGCAATCCTGACAATAAAGCGTCAGTGCAATATATAGAAGGCATATATCTTTCAAAAGACTTAGAAATCCTGTTTCTGGGAGAGACGTAACATTGCTGTGGTCACAAAATCAGTGGTACTTGAACTGCCGAGTGGCAAACTGACGTGACAATGGTTGTCAGTCCCCACAGCATTGCTCTGCTCTTACCATCCCCATGCTGGAAACCTGAAGTACTTTACTTTTCTCCATCTCCCTCACCCCACTTCTAGTTACAAAATTAAGCAAAAGCAGAAAGCAGGAGAGATAGGAAAGGAAGAATTTTGATATCAAAGCTGAAAATAATAAAAAAAAAAGGTTTGGATTCCTTAAAATAAAATTTTATTTTCAGTAGAAGGCTTTCTTATTGAAAGAAATTCAATTAGCATCAGTTCTTTGCAGCAGAAATTTAAGCGCATGAAAAAGTATTTGCATATCTCGGAGCCTTCAGGGCAATGGGAAGGGTCAGTTGCTTTTACTTTCCTAGTACAATAAAACTTAAAGAAAAAACAGCAATCAGCCGCAGAAGTTGTAATGCTGGCAAATGACGGTGGGACATTTACAGCACCGGGACCTGCTGCACTGTCCCCTCCACCACCCTGGGACCTGCCCGGCTGTCCCAATTCTTGGGAGCACAGCATCCACCTCGTAGCTGGGCTTGAGCCTCGGGGTGTTTCCTGCAATTTGTGACTCACGGGCAGCCTCTGTGTCAGGAAATACCTTGGAAGTTTTCTGAGTAAACTTTCCTGCTAAAAAATGCCATTATTTGGAATACAAAATGCTCCACTCAAGATATTTCAAGTCTGATGACTTTTCCTTACATTTAGGATGAGTTTTAGGATGGCCTGCCCCAGGATGATGGGTTTTGTGTGTGGGGTTGTGCCCGACATCCCAAGCCATGCAAAGCCTCTGCAGAAGCTGGGGACGCTGCGCTGTTGTTGCTGCCACCAGTGCTGTGGAGGCTGCTGGTGACACTGGACCCTGGCAGTCAGAGATGTTTGGGCTCCCCAGTAACAATTTTGAAGAAAAAAGGTTGTTTCTTGTTCAGTTCTGAGTGAAACAAAAGTTTAAAAACTCCTGGCAAAATCCCCTGTCATCACCTCTGGCCCGGTGGTGCTGGTTTGCAGGCGGGGACACACTGTGGCACTTTTTGCTGTGGCAAACACAAACAGATGAAAAACGATGAAAAATCTGCCAAACCTCTGAGCGTGGACTGTCCCCTCACCGCTCTCCATCCCCTGCAGCAGCAAAGGCTATGCAAGGCTGATAACCTGTCCTAACCCCTGCAGCGTCCCTGTGGGCAGGGGCAGCTCTCCATCCCTCCATCTGTCCCTCCCTCCATCCACCCCTCCATCCATCCCTCCATCCTTCCCTTCCTCCATCCCTCCATCCATCCCTCCATCCCTCCCTCCATCCCTCCATCCATCCCTCCATCCTTCTCTCCCTCCATCCATCCCTCCATCCTCCCCTCCCTCCATCCATCCCTCCATCTCTCCCTCCACCTCTCCATCCCTCCATCCTTCCCTCCCTCCATCCCTCCATCTATCCCTCCATCCTCCCCTCCCTCCCTCTCTGCATCCCTCCATCCCTCTGTCCGTCCTTTTGTCCATCTCTCCAGCCCTCTGTCCGTCCTTCTGTCCATCTGTCCTTCCTTCCATCCCTCCCTCCATCCCTCCATCCTGGGGCAGGTGCTGCCGGGTGGGTGCTGGGTGTCGCACGGGGGGAGCAGCCCTGGCTGGGTCTCTCTTGCCCTTTCTCGCATGTCTCCGTGTAACTCCAAGGGTGTCTGAGCAGCAGGAGTGGGGCGTGGGGATCTGGAGCGGATGGGCTTTGTGGCCGGGTGCTGCTCCTGGTGTTGGTGGCACCTGGGGCTGTGTCCAGCCCGCTGGGACCAGGGTGATGGGTGCTGCCACGTGTTCCCCATCCTGTTCGGTTCCTTTCTGCCGAACCTGTGATCAGGTGTGACATGCACCAGTCACAGAGAAACGCCTTCCTGTGCCCACAGCCTGGACGGGAGGAGCGGGGTGATGCATGTGGAAAGAGGATGTTTGCAGAGAGCAAAGTGCCTCCTTTGATTTCTGTGCATAATTGCAGGATAACTCAATTAGCTCCAGTAAAGTCATGCTGATTTACCTGGGGTAAAAGTTTGAGGTTTCTTGTTTCTGCAAGCGTTCTCCTGCAGCGTGCAGCTCTTTCTCCTTTTGTGAAATGGGAGCTGCGCAATTTTACTGATATTAATTAAGATAAGAGGGAATTATACCTAAATGTATTAAATGGAAAACAAATCAGTTTAAAACATGCCCCAACTCCAGATTAAAATCGCTGGCCTGGTCCCTGGTTGAGCCCAGGCACCCCGAGCAGGGGGGTTTGGTGGGGGACAAACCCCTGGCCCCACGGGGAGGGGGGGAGGGGACAGCCAGCTCTGCTGCCCAGGAGCTGGGGGGGCTCGGGGAGCCTGCAGCGGGCAGCACCCAGGGACACACTCTGTGGGTTGAATTCCCTTTTGCTAATTAGCGGAGGATTTTGTTCTTCTGAGTGGGCAAACTGCAGGCTGCAGTGCAGGTCCGGATAGTCTTGTAATGCAAGAGTCGCCCTTTAGCGTCGGTCGAGAGCACACTGTGCAGCTCCTCCGAGCCACGGAAACTTGGTTTGGGTGGGAAGATGTGGGATGAGGTCATCTAGATCTTCTCCAAGTTGCCATCGGAAGTGGCGATGGGATGCAAGCTGGAGAAACCTGCTGCATGGCTGTGGGCGTGCGGCATGACGGTCAGAGCCTGGTGTGG
>NW_010145478.1:54764-57011 GCF_000699245.1 Pterocles gutturalis | reverse complement strand
AGGAGTCTATGAAAGCTAACAAGGAAAGCTAACTCTGGTTAGGTTCCCAACCCAATATTTGGCTTCTGCTTCTGGATATGCCTCTGTTCCCCAAATTAAAGAACAAGGTTAGCATTTTCACACTCCAGTTTTTTGGTATTGGTTTTTTTTTTTCCTTCCCGTGGTCAAAGAGGCTCTTCTCAGCACTATTTTCAGTAAATTAATCTGTTTTTTGGCACATCATCTACATGGTGGTGGACCACAGCCTTCTTCTCTCTAGATCTTAAAGTCTTTACAGTAGCAAAAAGATTTAACTGATGCTTAACAGTGTTCTTCTACCCTTCAGGAACATCACTGGTGAGACGTCTGTACCCCATGCCTACACTGCAGATTCCAGGTTTGCATAGATATATATATACATGGCCTGGATTTGTGTGAGCCTCTTTGTCCTGGAAGCAATCTGGCATGGCACGGCAGAACTCCACAACAGATAATTTACGCTGCTGGAAATAACCCACTGATTGCCTCTTTTTAGTAGGAAACATGGTTCTCTCTTCCCTTGATTCCCTTCTGGGTTTCAATTCCTTTTGGAAGTTCTCCTTCTTACACAGCAGCCAGGATTTCTATAGATGCAAAGAAGCCTTGGAAGAGGAGAAACTTTGGCTCTATTCCTTCTACTTTTCTCCCTACCCTTGGGAACTCCTGTCTGAGATCACCCTACTACTTACTTTTTACATCCCCTGTGATTTATCTGGCTGGGCTCATTGAGCTGAGCCATAGCTGTCAGAAAACAATGACTTGAGCCCATCTTGTGCTGTCCTAGTGCCTGAGTACTTTACCAGGCTTTCTCTCTTTGTCTTGAAACCTTTTGCGCAAGAAATTTAACATCTTTTTTTCTTACGTTTAGCTGGTAAGATTTTCTCAGCCTCCTGTCAGCAAACTTTCAGACGCAATGTGTTTGCAGATAATCCCCTGCTCTCCTGGTTTGTGCATTGGTTGAATTAGTTAAAGGGAAAAAAACAAGTAATTCCTCCATGCCTGGCGGCACTCTAGGTGTCTGTAATGTGAAGATGTGCTAAGCAAGACCATGTCCTGGTAAGAGGATGGGGCAAGGTCTGAAACTTTGGAGTAGAAGATGGAAAGGACCCACCATACTCCTCCTGTATGGTGCAGTTCCATGAGGAACCACCATCTAATTCAGAAGGAAAAGGAATCCAAACACCTCTACATTTAGGATTTTTCATCTGGATTTGTCCCCAGCTCTTTGTTATGCTTTAATAAGAGCATGAGCAAAAATGTGTTTGAAGTAGGTGGTGATTCTGACAGGCCCAGTTTCAAACAGTTTACGTTTAGTGTAAACTGTTGAATCCAGCGTTCCCTCTTGGTCAGCACACTGAAGGCTGGAGGCAGCCACTTGAGAGCACTGGGGATGAAGCCTATAGCAATGTCAGGCTAGGTGAGAAGGCAGTTTCTAAGATGAACCTCATGAGAAATGGTTTTTAAAATTTACCTTAGCATGGAGTTATTTTCACCTCCCTAAAAACTGCTAATTTAGGCCAAGCTCCAAACAGTATCTTTCCAGTCTATGTTGTTTCAGGGTGGTATATGGGGTAGGTTTAAATGTAATTTTATCCTTTTATCCTCAGGAACTTGGGCACAGATGAACGACCCAGAAGGCCAGATGAGTTAGGGCTGCAGAGCTCAACAAGAACATCTTGCTTTCATCCCAAAAGCTCATCTCAAGGAGACCGTTCACTTCGGGACAACACGAAGTGGAGTGATAGAGCTACCTCCAAAGCCCTTGCAAGGGTAGGATGGGACGTAAGTAAAATGATCACAGGGAACACAATATGGAGTGCGAGGAGAGGACAGAGGTTGTGCTGTTGGAGACAGGTCTGAGACTGCCATCTTCCAGACAAACAGCCCGAGGGCTCATGGCTGCTGCAAGCTGGTGGCAGAAATGCAAAAAAAAGTGGTTTGGATTTCCTATGGACAGTCAGGCCTCATTTTCTATTCTTGCTGCCCAAGGCAGCTCCAAACTGTGCCTCTAATTCCTACAGACTGGGAGGAATCTCGCTGGAAATCGTGTCTGTAGGAGAAAGGTCAGGGGAACTTGGTATGAAGGAAAGAAAAACTGTCGCACTGGCATGAGAAGATGCGAAAGGTGGTGGTGTCCTAAGGGTGTGCAGAGTGTATCATCAGAAAAATGTACAGCTGTGTTATCACCTTGCTTTCCCAATGTATTGTTTCATTTTTCCTGGTAGGGAA
>NW_010145478.1:19152-54701 GCF_000699245.1 Pterocles gutturalis | reverse complement strand
CAAAGAAAGTGAGGAGGCAGCTTGGTTCACCAGCCAGATGAACTGGTACCTGCCTGCAAAATCAGTGTCTTCTTTTCTACCCAGGCTAGCAGGACACAGGCAGTAGCAGTCCTAACTGTGCCTAGGAAATCATGTAGCAAGTGATATGTCGTTATCATTTCCCTTTCATTATTGCCATCTAACTGACCTTCACCTAAGGCACTGAAACAAGGGCAAGGAATTGTCCTAGTGGGGAGGTCTCAGAATGTCTGGTTTTCTCCCCATTATGCCCTGCTGTGAACTGTGCCTAATAACTTCTTGTAAGCTTATTACTTCTGTTTGTATTATAAAATATCACTGGGCAAGCTATTCTAGGGGCTAGTAACATGATTATTTCAGGGCTTATTTCTAACATAGGAGCTTCCTTAGGGTTCTGAGCAGGGAAAGGTTTCCCAAGGGAAGGTTTTGCTTTTAGGACAGCATTGCCTATGCTCGCGTACATTTAGGTGCCTGTCATGTAATATGCCCAAGGATCCATAACGCATTTGCCAGGCACTGGCAGACATTGATGCAGGATCTATTGGGGATTGACAGCCTTCTGGAGCAGAAGGCCGGCTGGGACATCCCGCAGTACTTGAAATGTCAGGAAGAAATCTGTGTTTAGGCAGCCCAGCCAAGTACTGTTTTTAAAGCCCTCATCTTCAATGAGCAGCACTTTTCCCCCACAGGAGCACCCAGAGACTATCCGTGACAGATTATCAGTCAAAGTATGGCCTGACTATCAGTGCTACAGTTCAGCATGGAATCTACCACAGTGTTAGTTCTGACCTGTAAGCAACCGGTTTCCTGATGCAAGAAGAAATGCTTGCATTTTGGGGGCTTCACCATATTTTTCATATTCAGCAGAATGGGTGAATCTTTTTAATTGCACTTGGCCTTAAAAATGTACACCCTTGCACCTCCAGTGTGCAGCCCAGAATTATCCCTGATGCATTAGAAAGTGAGCAAAACCCTTAAAAAGCCCATTTTAACCTGGGCTGCAGCTGGCACCTCGGAATTAAAAGCATCAGCTCTGCATCCTCATTGGGGTTGAAGAATATAAGACATGAAACAGCGAGAACACGTCCCATCATGTCCTACTGGCGTGTTCTTGTGCTGAGACACCACACGATTGCAACACTTATAAGTGAAACTCTTCAAGCAGCAGCCAAAGCTGGTTTGTTGGGTCATCTTCTCTTTTGTCAGAGCAGCCTTTTTACCTTTCGTCTAAAGGAGATCCACCACTGAGATAAGCAGGAGTGTGTCAGCTACGAGCACAATTTCTGTAGAAAAAGAGATGACTGTGGGAATTGTCACCTTCTGCTTCAGCAAGTGGCCAGAGAGATTAGGGAGGGTCAAGTTTTCAGGATTAAAGGATTGCATGGTGGGCACAGGTGTAGCTGATTGCATAATTTGGATTAGGTGGATGAGGGAAGCCCTGGGGAGCTTAAGGAGGTACCTGAAGTGCCACAAACTCAAAGGTAAAGCCCAGACCATGGCTTTAGTGTTTTCTTCTCTGTATCTTGCACAGCCCACAAGCTCGTAGCTGGGATCCCACTAGTCTATATTAATAGCAATCGGATAGCTCTGTGTTTTAGTTTCCGGGTATTGTTCGCACAGGCACGTCTGCACGTAGTTGCACAAACCATGTCTCCTACAATCAGTGGGGCTGTGTGTCTGTGTGAAGGTTTTGCTGGTTTGGGTGCCCTACAGCAGGAGCAGGAAGGAAATGAGTCATTGAGCCTTTTTTGCTTTGACTGCACCAGGCTTGCAGAACTGATGAGGAGGCACCAAAAAATAATAAAATGCTTCCTCAGTGGGCAACTTGTATGGTTCTTTCTGCACCCTGACATCCCTTTGGTGTTTTCTTTTGAAAAATCTAAATAACACAACGGGACAGAGGAATGTGGCTGCATGTGATTCTATCAGGAGTATAAATGCATGGTTTTGGAAGTAGCAGTTGCACCTTTATACAGAAACTTGAGTTCTCCTTTGCACTTAAAGCAAAGGTTTATTTGCAACAAAGATATAGCATATGCTCTCAGACTTACACCACTACCTCTCTGAAGGGTGCTTACTCTATTTTGAGATACTTCAGCATCTTAATTCAGTCCTCTTCATTCTTTTCAAAGGCTTCCCTCTCTTCAGTGACGGTTAATTGAACTGTGGTAACTTTCATCTTATGAAATGAAATTAGATACTAAAAGCAGCTAAATTAGAGGTCATGAATACTCTCTTTGAATACATTTGATGAGATTTTACAAGTTCATCCTTTTATTCATTTTGGAAATATGTTAAGCTAAAAATTAATCTAGTAATAAATTGTCACCTTGTCTGATCTTTTTTCTGAGGTCCTAAATTATTTCTGTATGTGTTTGTCTCTTCACTCATGTCTGGTTCACTCAAAGAGCATGGCTGATTGTAAATTAACACCAAAAATGCTGGCCATTCATTAGGGCTCTGGGAGACACAGGAATTCCTTTCATACTTTCAGCACAAACATCTGCTCTGGAGATGTTAGCAATTTAAGAACATTTTAATACTCTGTATGAATTGTTCAGAGGGGGGTGGAGGGAAGTTTGATGTCATTGACCTTGTGTGAATTGTAGTTTTAACTCTTTGGGATCCGAAATAAAAATGCCTTACTTGTAACATCACTGATTACCTGTGTTGCACACTCTGAAATCACAAGATCCTCACGTGTGGTTTAATCTTGTGGGGCAACCTTATACCTTATAGGATTTTCTAAAATGTAGGTGTAATTCAGACTTTCCATATTTTCTGTCCATTTAAAATTCATATAAATTGGCTACACTAAAAAAACTGCAATTAGGCAATGATATGAACAATTGCATCTCATTATTGTGATTATCCCAGTTACAGAGAATTAAGCTGACAGATGAAGTCTATTAAAAGGAACCATTATGACATTAATCATCAATCCTCCTCCATATTTAGCTTATATAACCCAGTGCTATCGGCTGGAAAGAAGCAATGGTGCAAGAGAGAAGAGATGCGTGTCAAGCATTCCTAACAGCAGATGACTTGGCCTAATGACTGTGGGCTTTTAAGGTTAGAAATGTGCTTGCTAGCCTGGGTGTTAGTGGTTGTGAAGCTCGGTGTCTCAGCTCCATTGCAATCTGGAATATATCAGAAGGAGCCATTAATGGGTAAAAGTGGCAGGACCCTGGGACCAGTCTCCCACTCTTCTTCTTTCCTAACAGTGATAATCACTCCAAGTCAGTATTTTCATACCATTAAGTCTTGTAGGTTACTAGCTTCCCCAATTAAGTTATTGCTTCTCATTCACACAACATTAATTTCATATTAATGGCCAGATTTACTAAATCATTCACACAGTTATAAATCATACGGAGTTGTCTAATACTGTGTGGCTGATCTGTGCTGTTTACTGTTGCCCTGAACTGAGAAGTTGATGAGATGGATGCATGACATTTTCTTTGAGGTTCTCATTCACTATTAAAAGATGAGCTTTTCATAGCTTTAAAATAAGTCTCTGGGGTCTCCCTCCCCCCAAAAGTCTTACTAATAAGTATTTAAGACTAAATGTACTTTTCTGCACAGCTCTCTGGTAAAGACATTTTCATTATCCCAGAATCGAAGTATTTAAAATCAGGAAATTCAGCATTAGAGGGCTCACAAAAATTTGTTAAAGCATAGAAATGCACAAAAATTACTCTCATACACTCAGAAATTTGTTTTGTAATGCACAAATTAGGTAAACAAATATGAAATAAAAATTTTAGTACAAATTAAAATTAATCTGAAGGCAAAATTAATGAGATGTCTGTATCATACCAAGTACTACTGGGCAGAGGTCAAATTATTTAACTGTCTCCTTTATACTGAAATTCCTAGAGTTATAATGAGCTTTTTGGAATAACTAGAGAAACCTAGGTCTTTTATTCCCAAATCTTATACATAATCTTGCTTTGTCCTCTATTTTTGTAAAATTTTTCAGTCTGAAATCAACTTGGGACTTGTTGAGCTGGTAACTCTTTAAGTCTCGACTTGTGGCCAACACAGTAATAGATCACTCTTTTGATTATTTTATTGCTTTATTTGTGGTTAGAGCTGCTCTTGATTACTCATACTAAGTGGAGGTAAACCCCTCCAAATGTTGAAGGTATACAGAATCAGGTAGGTGAATTTCTGGCTTAGTAAATCAAACTTCTCTTCTGCTCAAGCAGAAATACCTCATTAATTTTAATGGGACTTGTATGGCATTATGCCAGCAGCAGGTTTAGCTTTACACATCCCAGCGTCTGTCGCTTTTTTTTCCTTGTGGCTGTGTACTGCTCTCCTGAATGGGAGCAACTGTTGTAATAAATGGTTTAAATGCAGATGTATACATCAACAGCCTTCAGTCTGAAGATATTTTGGCACAGCTGCCCGTGGTGACAAACAAGGCATCTGGCTGCCCTACCCCTTCTCTGAACTTTATAATACTGTGTTCATTCCATTCCAGCCTAGTTTATAAACTACAGTGAATTACTTTCTCCAGTGAGTCGTCCACAAACCCAATAATCTCACTGTTCTTGCAGAGTTGTAAATTCCCCTCCTGCGCCTTTTTCCAATTTATCTCCTAAGGGAACCTGATTTCCAGAGGTGCTGAGCTCTGCCAGCTCGTGCCGAGCCATGAGGCTGCTCTTCCCCACACTCCAACGTGTTTCTTTCAGGCAAAGGACCAGCAGCTGCCAGAAACCTGCAGCGTTGAGAAAATTCACCCATAGGTAAATGCTGGGTGGAGCAGACTCACTGGCAGGATCAGTCCTTTGAATCCCGGATCTTGCATAAGCAGGGAGTGCAACCTGTTATCAACAAGAACTATGTCCAGCTAATGAAAGATAGTACTGATAACAAGAGAGATACGAGCACGGTAAGACACCCCATCTAAAACAGTAAACAGACTGGGAAAAGACATGAAAAAACAGTTCAGTGAACAGCCAGACCATAACAGAAATATCTGAAAAATTCCAGTCCCGCTTCTGCATTGACATGAACTCTATTTAATATGACATTTCCTTTTGTGTTGGTTCCAGTAATTCTTCATCTGACCAAAAAAAAAAAACAAAAACCAAAAAACAAAAAAAACCAAACCCAAAAAACCACATGTGGCTACCAAAGCTCCCTGCTGGCCATATAAGCCTCAAATGCTTCTCACACTCCTGCTGTATCACAGCAGCAGAAATCGTTTTTTGCAAAGCAAACAAAGCACCTTGCTGTTATCTTTGGGAGAGGCTGTTGGGAACATTTCTGTGTGATGAGGAGGGTGTGCATGAGAGTCTGAAAGGCAGAGGGAGCCAGGAGACATCCTCTCCGTAGGAAATACTTGATGATCAGGCGTGTAGCATTCCTCTGAGATGAAAAGCTACTCCTTCCACTGTGTACAATTAAACCAACACTTGAGTCATGCTCTCAGAGAGGAGACAGGTAAACTGCTTTGCTTTGGGTTTGCTGTGATTTATGGTTCGCTATTGAACTGAACCCTGTGAACATTTTTTGGCTTTGAACACCGCAAATGCTCTTTGCTGCCTGGGCTGGGCTGCGTGTGAGCAAACAAAGGAGGAGAAAGCGAAGGGGTGTAGGTGTGCGAGAAAAGGGACCTCTCCTTCACTTTGCACAACTCCAGTTCAGCTGATGATTTTGGCAAACTGGGTAGACCTGTTGGAGGGTGGGTTACAGAGGGAGGCAGCCTGGCTGACATTTAACTCCTTTTACGCTCACTTGTATGGCTAGAGAGCAAGTAGGGTAATCAAGGTGTGACCTGGCTTTAGGACTTGTCCGTCGGTAAAACATCGTGGCACTGACCTTGTACTCTTTAGGTGTCAGCTTTGCTTTGGGAAGGCTGTGCCAACCCTGCAGCCTGTCTCCAGGCCTAGAAATGCCCTGACTCTGCTTCTTGATGAGCTCAGAAAATGACAGAACCGTACTACAAAAAAAAAAAAAAAAAAAAGCTGGGTGCCCAAAGCAGGTTTGGGGGGTTTTCTATTTATTTGAAATGTGATTTCCTTTGTCTGATGGTGTGTGTTTTGTTGATTGAGTCTCTGTCTGGAAGGTGAATTGGTGCAATGGAAAGACCTGTTTTAAACAGCTGCAACAAAGACCTGAGTGTGGCTCAGTTCTTGCTGCCTTTGCTGGGAGGTCTTTGAGCCTGAGTCTGGGCTGTGGCTGAGCCAAATTAAAGGGTCTGTGGAGCAAAATGGGCTTTTGGAGGCTTTTGTGCCTCCTTTAGTCAAGATCTGGGGTACCAGAGTTATCAGTGGCATAAGCCTGGAGCTCAGGACTGAGAAAAGGCTTTTCACGATAGTCTGGGAGGATGATGCATGTATTGTGACATGTCCTGTCTTCCCCTTGTCACCTCCTGGAACCTCATCTCCCCACCCTGAGCAACTTGGGAGCATCAGCTCCTTAGCTCCTGCTGGCACAGGCGTGTTTGTGCAGCAAATCCATGTGCACATAGTCCAGAGAGAAGCCCCAAGGAGGATCTCACAGCACCTCTGGCCTCTTCCTGTTCAGAGATTCCTGCTCAGGAAATGCATCCTCCATGCACCCGTCTCCGGTGTGACTGAGAAATGGGAGCCCTGGTCCCTCCTCCAGCCCTGAGAGCCATCTCCTGCAGCTAAGGGGAGGGCTGGGAGAAGGATGGAGGGGCTGCGCTTTCCCTCCCTCCTGGGTGCCAGAGCCTCAAGGGAGAATTTGCCTTGGAGGGGAAAGACTGAGGAGAAAGGAACAAAAAATAGCCCATTGCTTATTTCTTGAGTCATTGCCATAGAATCATAGAGCCATAGACTGGTTTGGGTAGGAAAGGACCTTAGAGATCATCCAGTTCCAACCCCCCTGCCATGGGCAGGGACACCTCCCACTAGCCCAGGTTGCTCAAAGCCTCATCCAGCCTGGCCTTGAACACCTCCATGTTCTAGGTTTCTTTCCACACCTGAGAAGTTTTAGCAATGTAGACTTTGGGTCCTTTCCTATCCTCTCACTCCTGCACTGGTATTTCTAAATATTCCTTTTAATGCATTATTCTGCATATGGGTCCCATCCTATGGCTCCTACCCATGTGAACAAGGAGAACAAACCCTGTGCATCGAGGCCAAGAAGCCCTACAACAACTGCCTGCTCCTCTCCTTGATTTACATGCCCTTATCCCATCATTTCAATTTTTATCGCTATTCTACTGTTTCATCCCAACCTTGCCTTTATTTCGGGGAAGGTTATGAGGAGGTTAGGTCTAGGTACAGCCATGGGCAGCCAGGATCCTGACTCCAAGGAACACCAAAAAGGTGGAGAACAGGAGCTGCCTGCAACACAACATGTGTGGCTGAGACGCTACAGGGAATTCCTCACATTCCTCTTCAGCCCGACAGGATGATTTGGAGATTAAAATCCATGACAACAAAGGCAGGGAAATAAAGCGGTTTCCTAAGTCTTGGGGACCCATTACATGTAATAACCTGCAGTGTGTGGAAAACTGGGAGACACCGAGCTGGGCTCAGCTGTGAAGTCACTGCTTGCGGGTGGTGCACACAGGAGCCCAGAGGGAATAAATCCAGCCCTCCTTGTGATCTATCATATATTGGTGGAATTCAGGAAAGCAGGTTTTTCTGTTAGGTTTTGTCTTCATTGCTGAAGAAGGTGTGTTCCTCCGCAATCAGTGCATGTTAACTAGCCTGCCGTAAAATCCAGGAGGAGGCAATTTGATCAAGGAATAAACAGAAATAAGTCAGCATGGGCAGAGAGTATGCAATCACCTCGCTCTGTTACCTTGCAATAAAAGAAAAGACTTTACTGTTCTGTTGTTATCTCACTGTAAAAGTTAATTTTTTAAGCAGAGAAGAAAAACCTGCAGTGCCTGAAAAAGGTATCAAAATGTTGGGATGGATGCCGGGACTGCTAAGAAGAAATTGTCTGTATTTAACCTTGACCCTTAGCAACAGTATTGCTGATGTGAGGAGAGGCAACATGCACAAAGGAGTGCTGTTTAATTTTCATCACACTGAACCCTCCCCTTCAAATCCTGGTTTGATCTCAAAAATCAAGAGCCACAAAACTGGTTGTAAGCAAGTTAACGGATAGAGTTTATGAGCTGTACTTGGGACAGGGAAGAAGCAATCAGAAATTCAGACAGCTTTTAAAAAATAAGCAAAGATACAGCAACAGTCGGCTGCAGCGTATCTTAACTACACATTTTGTTATAAAATTAATTCTTCTCTTAGACCTTACAGACGAACGCTGACTTTTTGCAGCTCTGTCACCAGTTTTTAACTTGCCACTCAGCTGTGAAGCTGGTTTAACTGGGCAGAGGACAATCCCCCTTCGTATCCTGCACCTTCTGACCTGCCAAAACCCAAACCAGGAAGGAATACAATAAGTGCAGTGATCCAAAATGAGGATCAGAGACTTGATTCATACGACATTATTGAACTGCTGCATTATTCTTAGAATATTGTTTGCTAGTACGATTTCTGCAGGTCGCAGGAGCCCAGTAGCTCCTCACGTCACTTTGGTTTCATTGTTATTCTGGACATATACTGGTTTCAGCAATGCAAAGGAAAGGGAATTCAAGCACATATGGTGTGCGTGCAGAAATAAACTAAAAGGACTGTTGCCTTCTGAAACAAGTCTCTGATGAGACCTGTGCTGTGTGGTCTCAGGTTCTGGGTGTTTGCTGTAGGATATCACCGGCTCTGATGGTGACTGCTGGACTTTCTGAGGAACACAAGAAATGCAAGGCTGTCTGCCAGTGCCAGACTTGCTCTGTGCATACATACAACACTAAGCCCATCAAGGGTTTAGGAATGGTGCTGACTTAGCTTGGGGTGGCAGAAGGGTCCCACAGTGCTCAGCACAGCCTAAAGGGTGATGCAGGGAGAGTAAGTGTAATGGGGAAAAATGAAAAGTTGGGCAAGGTGTTGTGAATCCTCCTGAGAGGCACCACTTCTGCTAACACCCCTGCTACCACCATGGAGAAGGCAGCATGGCAAGAAGGAAGCACATGAAGATACAGTGGGCTGTCATGAAGGGGTAAATGCAGATGATCATCTTCAGATCTCAAGGGATAATGGCAGAGAAACTCAGTCTCACTTGCTTGGTGATGCTCCCAGCCTGAGGCAGTCAGTGCAATCATGGTGGTGTTCACAGTGGTGCAGGGGAGCGATGGTCACATCGTGGTACCGTTGTGCCCTGTACTGCTGTGAAGGGGTTCTATCCAGAATATGGTCCTTATGCTTTTGGGACTAATGTAGCTCTCTTACATCTCCCCTCTTTGCCACAGAAGGCATGGGGATACTGGCCGGTCTGTCCCTAAGTGAGGGGGGTGTGTTAGGCAATGTGAGGATGCAATGGGGTGCGATATAAAGAGGAGTTACTATAATACCATTTCCCATCACCACTTTCAAACTGCCCTTCTCTGCTTTTCCTCCTTTGTGAAAACAATAATGTATTCATCACCTCAGCTTTACTGGAGTTTCCAGTTTGGCTGACTCATCCACCAGCCTCTTGTACACTCCCTCCAGTAATCTTCTCCATCAACTGAAAGGGTGATGACTGGGTTTTACTGGTGTTCTTCAGAAATCCCCCTGCCTTGAGGCTTTTAAGGCAGTACGAGGAATCTCTTGGGTTCCTCCAGATGCTGTCCTGCCTGCCAGCAACAAACCTTGCTGCCAAATAGTTTGCCCCTCTCTGAGTCCACGTCACTTTGTCTGTGGTTTTGCAAAGGGGATGCTCCTTCCTGGGTCCTTTGGAAAGTGTCTAGTGGGAGATGAGACCCCCATGCCATGCTGGTGGGTTTTGGGGAGGCATGGGATGAAACCTCTGCTCTTTATTTTCTCCACTTGTTTGTTTTTGTTAGTTTTGTACTAGCACAGAGGAGTTTTGCTTTATTAGGGCAATTTCCCCTGGGTGGCTGCAGCAGCCCTATATTTGTAGACTGTAAAAGCATCTGAGAGCAAGGTCTGTGCTCTCAAAGGAACAGCCCAGTTCCTGGCAGGGAGGGCAAACACTCCTAATCCCAAAGTATTTTTCACCATGTGCCTCCCAGATCTGTCACCGCCAGAAAGGGACTTTTCCTTTCTGCTGGTGGAGCCGCTGGGTTTACAGCTGCTGAGGAGCGAGGGCTTTGATCTGCCAACAACTCTGTCAAATGTTTGCATCAAGGTAATCTAAATAACCACAACCAGAAATAAACAACAGCAAAACACTCACTGAAAACCTCCCCCAAACATTCAAGTAGAAGGAAACTTTATTTTCCCACCCTGGATTCCCTTTCTTTCCCCCTCCCTGTTTGTCAGCATCGTTTCTACCCTTAAAAAAAAAAATCTAATCCAAGAGCTCAGAACAGAGTGGAAGAAATCAGTTCCACGTAAAAGCCTCAGGACAGTGCAGTTCCTCTGCTGTCTGTCTCACTGTCTCAAATGCAAAGCTTTTAACTTTTATTCTGCTTTAGGCTCGTGCCTCTGTGAGTGTTTGTGGTTACAGCTTCTATTTCTACACTGGCAATTTCTGACCTGTTTTTTTTTGGTTTTTTTTTTTCCTCCTGTGAAAAGAAATATGCCCCCACCAGCATCTAAAAACTCTTTAGATCTAAACTCTGACCACTGGCATCTGTTTAAGCCCCTTTCCTTGATTTGGGGACCACAGAGGCCAGATTTGCAGAACTTCAAGATCTTCTGGAAGCCTTGCCGGAAAGGAGCGGAATGTAAAAATGTGCCAGCGACAGGAAAAGAGGCATCGCTGTCAAGCTGCAGCGGTAGCAAAATGCAGGAGGCTGGGCCAGCGGTGAAGACGCCAGATTTGAGCGGGGAGGAGCCAGGGCCAGCGCTGGGGCTCGGGCGCTTTGGCCTCAGTCGAGGCGCTGGGCAGGCGGCGGCGTGCGGATGCGGGAGAGAAATAAATGAGGAGTCATAGCGAAGAGGTATTTCCAGCCAAGGGGAAGGAGCAGGCCTCTCTGAAGGGAGCTGACGTTGGGGATTACTGGAGCAGAGAGCAACGGGGAGTCTCGTGGGGCTGGCTTCAACCCCGGGCCAGTGTTTAACATCTGGGCACAGCTGTTTCCCGGAGCCCGTTCTGCTGCTGCGCATCGGCTTGTTTTGCAGCGATGGAATCGAATGGCACTTTCCTCGCTTGCAACAGTAAGTCTGTAGAAATATCCTTGTGTTTCATCTCTCTTATCTTGTCCAAGAGCTTTATTTTTCCTCCTCTTTTCTTCCCCCTCTTTTGCCTCCCCATTCTCTCATTTGGAAGTAATGCAGCATTTAATCAGTGTTACAGAGAGAGATGACAGATTTTTCTCTGTTAATAGGGTTAGCTGTGTTGGTAGGAAGGGTGTCTTGGCTGGATAAGTGTTTGCAAGTCCAGAAAAGTTGTTCCAAATCTCCTCCCCTTTATGGTGAAACTGTGAGCGGGACAGATGCTCCACTGAGTAAACTCGCTGGGTTCTGGTGAAGACAGCAGGGCCAGGATAAATCACCTTGGCTCTGGGTCTGCCCCCAAGATTCTATAAGTGTTAAGTACAAAATAAGTAATGTTTCTAAAAAAGAAGAGATCCTCTCTGCCCTTCCAGCAAGTGAGATTTAAGAAGTCTCAATTGGTACTGAGACTGGGAGGCTTGTCTGATAGACAGGGAAATGAAATATCCCTTATTCCCTGGTCTGACTTTAATGTATTGATTTGTTACCTCTTCATTGTGTTTTACTTACTTCGATGAGTAGAAACAACCCAGGACTGTGGTAGCTACAGATTGAAATGGGATATTGTGATCCCACAGAAATGGGAAAAAGCTACAGAGCTTATTTTTATCTGATAACACAGATGCTTTCTTATTGTAGATGAGCTTATAAACAAAAATAAACTAATAGAGAAATACATGATTGACCATAAACAGTTTAACATTACTGGGAGAAATGGGAAAAGATTCCCCCAGGCTCAAGAAATCGTCCCTCTGATTTTCCCAGATGCTAGAAGTCTGACAGGAAGGTGAAGCAGAGGTTAATGTTATACTTTTTGTAGGTATCGCATTCATTATGCAACCACTGGGGAAAGAAAGCTAAGAAACACATCTGGAACTATTAAAATAGTTCCTATTCTGGCCTGTGGGTCATTTTTCAGTGAATATTATTTAGTGTTCTGGGATTAGGAACCAAGAATAATTCAGTGGCTGTTTGTTAATCTATTTTCTTGTCTCAGGCAGAAAAATACACAAGCGTTGAATGAGCCAAGCTTTTAAAAAAGTATTTACTGAAATTCCTTAACACATAACACACACAAGTGCCCCAGTCATTCTGAATGCCAGACTACTTAGACAAGAAAAGTTGCTCACATGTTGGTTTGTTTGCAGGATCAGACTTGTGCTATGTAGTTTGTCAGAAATTTCTCAGATGCTCTGGCTTGTAGATATGTTTTGTCTATGGCTGTATGTTGAAACTCAGTTTCTTTCCGTTTATCTCTTTTTTTTTTTTCTTTTTTTTCCCCAACATAGCTACACCAACAGCTGTATTTACTATGTCAGAATTAACCACAGGCACATGGTTTAGTCTCAGCAAAATAACAGTCAGTTGGAGACACCTGAGATATCTTCCGGTAGCAGAAGCGGGTATTACTGGAGATGAGTTTCTGAAAAGTTTGTAGAGTTTTCTTTACTTTGCATTTGGATGGAGATGAGAGGTCAGGGAAGAAAACAGCGTGCTCCCTTGTCTGCAGAGCCAGGGTAGCAGCTGTGATTTAGTGCTCTGTGCCTTTTATTTTTGAATGTCTTTAATTCAGCTGGATGGGCTTCTTGTTGCTTATTTTATAAAGAGGCATCTACATTTAGCACACAATGAATCTGCTAGACTCTGGGGGCTTTTCTTTCTCTTGCCTCATGAAGTTGGTTTGCTTCTGAACTGGGAGCGCTTGTGCTTGCACAGATTATAGAATAGCTAATTTGTACTATGCCTTATTCTTATGCACTGACTTCTTCATCCAAGACACTGTGTACTTTGTGCTGGGAATGCCACAGCCCCGCTATGGGAGCACCCTCTGCCACAGCCCAGGGTGAGAATCAACAGGGAAAGGTCAGTAAAATCCTACAAAACTGGCCATTTCCTCCTTTCTTCTGTCAGACAGTCCTGAGGTTTAACTTCCAGATATAAATTCCCAATGAATCATCTCCACCTGTCCTTCTTAGCCGGGAGCATGGAGGAGGCACTTTCTGGACTTCAGCCTCCGTGGGTGGAGATGATGCTACTTGGGATCAGCAGGGATCTGCTCTGAAGCAGCTGCTAACTTTGACCTCTTTTCCTACAAACGAAATGCTCCTAGCACACCCCAGTCGATGCAAGTTATGCCTTATGTGTTAGATGGGAGTTTTTGGAGCCAGTGTTTCTAGTAGTGCAGGAGAATTTGCAGTGCTGACACTTCTCAGGACATTAAACATGCAGCTTATCCCTTTTTCTGACAGGACAAGTAAAATTAATTTCGGGTCTTTTTTTTATTTTGATGAAAAAGCTGCTAAGTTTCCAATCTCAGCAATGTCTTTGAGTAAAACTAAAGCTCTCAGTTAGTTTTGAGATTGTTGCCAGTGTGCAAAGCCCCAAAAGCAGGTGAGTTGGGGCAAGAAGATGCTTGGGGAGAAAAAGATTTTAATGAGGAAATGAAAGAGGAGGAAGAAGGAAATGGGGTTGCTTAGAAAACTGCTGCAGGTAGCTGAGATGAAAAGATACAGCCAACAACAGGGAAAAGGATGAAGGAAAGGTGTGTGGGGAAGAGACGGTTTGTGCAAGATCCGGAAACTCAGCTGACTTGATAGGCAGCTCTGCGAGTGGTGATGATTTGTATAATTTCCTTTACAGGGAGATCAAAATATAGAAACAGGTAATTATGAAGGAAAGCTGCAGACAAATATTGGTGATTTGATCATCCAGGGTTGGATTCAGCTGGCTAAATGTAGGTATCTGCATGAAATTTTAGGCTTATAGGTATCTGGACAGGTGAATTCTATCCTGCCTTCTTTTGGCCTCTTGTCCCCCGCACTGTGAATATCTAAATACTGCGAGACTAACCCTCAGCCCTTGTGTTTCTTAGGTCCTTACCATGGGTGGAGGGTCTCAGTCCTTACTCAGTCCAGCCCACCAGAATGGAAGGCTGCAGATCTTGGTCAAACATGGAGGTTTCTCTTTATGCAGGTGGAGGAGATTTTGCCACAGTTTCTTCTAAATTGAGATACTTCCACACCTTCAATGACCCAGTTTAGGCAATGTGCGTGGGGGAATTCTCACACCTCAGGCTGCCCCTCACATCTTTTAAAGCCATGTGTTGAGATACCAGAGAAGTCTCATGGGCTGTTTTTTGGCTAAAGTTACAGAGTGCTGAAATTCCAGATAAATCACTTGGGAGAAAAAAAAAAAAAAAAAAAAAGATTTTCCCCCCCCTAGTTTTTAATGATTCAGTTGTGCAATGTAATTCTTGCACAAATTTTGCCCTGCTACAAATGGTCAGAGTGAACTGCATTTCATCTGTGGAAGGCATTTCAGCTCCTGAAGAAAATGTCGAGAAAAGTTGTGAAGTGGCCTTAAAAAAATGAAGCTGGGATCCACTTACAATTGACTTTGGTTTTATGAAGAGACCATCTTCATCAGCACGTGCCCAGAAACGTGACTTAGGAGTTGGGCAACTAAGCTGCTGGCTGTGGGTGGTGGTCCTATCCATCAAGTTGAAATCCTTCTTTTCAATTACTTTCTTCCCACTGTTTTCACACCAGCTGCTGGAACAGCTGTAATTTACTGCAAGCCAGGGTTTGTTTAGTGCCTCTCACTCTGCAGCCAAATCTCTATGTGCACTGTGATGGAGGGACCAGCGGAAGGACAGAACCAAACCTTCAGCCTGGTTTTGAGTTCCCAAATGCAATTACATTTGTTCAGGTGTTTTACCTGGGTTTCATCAAGAGTGCAGGGCAGTAGCTTCTGATCAGTCACAGCTAGTGCTGTGCGTGGATCCAGGCTCCCTTCGAGTGACCCAGACTGGCAGAAAGATTTATGAAGATTTTCACAAATACAGGTCACAACTTGAACTGTCTGTGAAACGTCTGAGCAGGCAGCCTGGCTTTGTCTATACGAACCAGCGCCAGGGCTCTGCACTGTTTAACGGCCAGCACATTCCCCGCCATGGGTTTGATCCATAGCAAGCACACAGCATCATCTGGGTGATGGCATGGGCCTGCAGTCCCTCCCAGTAGGCAGTCAGGATATGGCCAGCCTGTTTTGGGGAAATACGGCTGTGTGGACTGATCAGAGCAGAGCTGGAAATGGGACTGTTTTCCTCCCAGAGACCTTGCAGACAAGGTGAGACAGCCAAAGGATACAGAGAGAAAGTGGGGCTGAGAAATACGGGGCAGAGTGATGCTACTGATCTCAGGGCACCAGAAACCTGTCCGTTATATGGCTTCTCGCCAGCATGCCAGGTGAGGAAGGTTTTAGGCAGTGATTTGAAGGACAGCCACAACATGATACTTGGGACAACTTCTATATGAAACTTTAAGGTCACACAGGCTCAGCAGGATCTCTCGAGCACCCTGGAAGGGAAGCAGAGAGGGCAAGAAAAGCCAATGTAAGGTAAAGAAGGAGGTTTGCTGCTCCTGCTGCCACAGGCTTTGTGGAGAAGCCCATTCTCAGTGTCACCACAAGGTGGAACTTGGTACATAGCACATGCACCGGAGATAAACCCAGTCAACCAGCAGCAGCGTCTTTGGCCAGAGATGCACCGATGCTGATGGTCTCAGCACCCACTCCCTGATCCCCATTTTCTCAGAGGTAGAAAGAAGGGGAGCACTGGTGTAGAGGAGACATTGGGATTTTTTGTTGGTGGTGAGAAAACTGGCTGTTCTCAGGCTCTGGTCTTCTGAGGAGGTGAGGTCTGACTGGGGAGAATAAAGCTGGGAGCAGTGAGTGGTGTCCTGGAGGAAGAGTGAGGTTTCTATGGATGGGATGTGAGAGGGCAAGAATAAAGTGAAGAACGGACTCCAGAGGGAAAGGCAGGGCAGGTGGGACCCTGCAGATGTGGCAGAAGCCTTGCTGTCCTGTCCTGGCAGGGTCTCAGCTGGAAGACAACTTGCCATTGCTGGGACCACACCGAGCCCAGGCACAGGCTTGCTAAAGAGCTGATGTAAAAGTGAGGTTGGATATAACCATGGGGTGATGGCAGATGACAAAAGGTTGTGCTAATTTCCAAGCAGCCTGACAATGCTCCTCATACTAGGTGTGCAAAACTAATCCTCAAACTTTATTTACCATCAGGAACTTCAGTTTCTGAGTGCTCCATCACCCTAACAAGTAATGGAAAGTTGTTGTGTTACTACAGACCAGCTGAACTACAGTTTTTCCAAACTCTCATTGATTCTGAGTTCACCTGAATTGAATGGTCTCACATTTGCTGAGGACTAGGAATACAGAGAGGTGGACACTGCAGTTCATTAACGAGCAGTGATACTCTGATTGTGCTATTACCCTTACTAAAATAATTCTATTCAATTTCACTGTGAGAGAGCCTAGGAGGGAAGATGTAATTACAGCGTTTCTTCAAAGAATGGCATCATGTAAAATAGACCTGATTTTCTCTTCTTGGTAACAAACACAGAGCAAGGCACAACCTTTGGCCTCTTTAGTGGGAAAATCTCCCCGTAGTGTGACATCTGTTATTTGTTACGTAACTGCCACAGGCATTACTGGTCATAATAGAGCAATTTCTATCATGCACATGATGCAATGGTGCCGTGGTGAGCTCATCACCAGCACGGCTATTTTCATTCCAGCCCTAAACTATCACAAGTCTGGGCAAATCAGCAGCTACCTTCTGCCCTGTCATTTGTGTCAGCAACTATCACAAGTCTGGGCAAATCAGCAGCTGCCTTCTGCCCTATCATTTGTGTCAGCGTGGTGTAAAGAGACTATTACCGGTATTAGGGCTGCAACACTTTTGGTATTGCCCAAACGTGGCGGTGATGGGAAAACAGGTCCAGCCCCAAAGAGCTCAAAGCCAACCTACTCATTCCTCTGTGAAGTGGTAATAGTGCTTCTTTAGCTCCTTTGTATAAAGATGTGATGGAGATTAATTAATTTTGGAAAATTCTCTGGCTGTGTGTTAATAGTTTTCTCCCATAGCCCATTTCCTAACAGACTCCACATCCTTTCTATCCCAAGTGCCTGTTTCCTGGATATTAAAGCACTTTGCTAACTTTGTGACTGCACTGTGACATCCTCATTCCCATTGATTTCCATTTGCTCCATGAGTTATCCATTTTATGATTAGCACAGCCCCGATCCTGAGCACGGGGACATGAATGACTTCACTCATGTGACTAGTGCCATTTATTTCAGTGGGATAGGTCATACGGGTACAATTGCGTGCTTGAGTGTTTGCAGGCTTCGGACCCAGTCAGGTGTTACCTGCAGTGAATAAGGGTTGGAGAATTTCTCCCTAAGCCACTTGCAGGACTCACTTCCTCCAGCGCCGGAGTGTGACGCAGCATCACGTAACATCAATAAGCAATGTCGTGTAACCCACAGGGTCACACTCACCCGTCAGGCTTCATCTACGAGATGTGACATTGTCTTTAAATGACCTCAAGACCACAATACATCCCGATCTGTTGTTTCCCAAAGCAGGGCATTTCTGGCTCTCATCTTCATTTTAAAAACAAACTGATTTCAACTGCCTTACATCTCTGAAGCTCTCATAACACCAAAACTCACACATTGCTTGCTGTTCTGGAAAAATAGCTAAACTTGGTGAATGCCGATCCTGTGTTTTGTCTGTGTGCAAACTTCAGGGATAAGTACAATGAAATGTTTTCTGAGGGCCTGGAAAGCTCCAAGCAGTGCTGCTGCTGGCACTGCTTATTAGGAATTAATGAGAAAATGAAGCAGAGGGGCTCTGTGTGCTCCCAAATCGATCCCTACAGGACTCTGGCTGCTGCTGGACAGGAGAGCTGCTGCACAGAAGCAAATTATTTTGCTAAGGCAAGTACGGGAGACCATCCTCTTCCTCACTCTTTTAATTAGACCAGTCCTCTCCAGTACAATGTGAAATATGGGAAGTGCTCAGAGACTGCTAGCTGATAAATATCATCCAGCCATTACATCATGGTGCCCACCTCCTAGCCAGAGCAAAAGCAAAGCTCCCGAGGGAGTGCGACAGAGATTATGGCTCCGACATCCAGCCCCCGTGTGTGCCACGGGCTCAGAAAAGGCTGGAGGTGTTTCCTCAAACACCCACAGACTGCCTGGCTAACGTGTTCGGCAATTTTCCATCCAGAAAATGCCTCTGTTCTCCTTTGCTGCCTGTGATTTGTAGTTGCTGTGTGTAAATAAGGCGTTATTAGTTGTACTGCTGCTCAAGGCTGTGTAATGGCTCTGCCTTGTCCCCAGAGAGTTTCTTACATGTGGCATATGGCAGCGATTAATGACTCTGATCCTGTCCTTGTGCTGGTCAAATAACCCAGTCCCTGTGTGCAGAGAAAGGAGGGGAAGATGGCTGGGTTGCCAGGCACCAGAAACAGAGCATATGTTTCTAAAACCTGTGTTGAATATGATGGGGGGGGCTGGTGATGGAGAGCATTGGATGAGGTTTCCAGGAAAAACGGTGACATGTGGTTCACTGACAAATTTCTCTGGCATATGCTGGTTCTGCAGTAAGGGACATTCATCCCAGTCTGACTCCATCTCCCTGCAGTATCTTCACCCTTGGCTCGCCTGGCAGGGCAGCAGCTAGCAAAGGCAATGACAAAAAAACCCCAGTCTGTTACAAGGTCTGTAAACTCACCTAGGAGGGAATAGCTTAATAAGTCTAGCTGCTGTATTTCACCGCAGAAAGGATCATGGCTAGGGAGGGGATGATTTTAGTCCCAGCCGTTGCCAGGACAATGGTCATGAGTTTCAGCAAAGGAAATTTATACTGGTCATAATGAACAAATTCTTCACTAAGAACATCTAAGCTCTTGAACAGGGATCTAGATAGGTTGTGTGGAGTCTCCATCCTTAGAGATACCCAAAACTCTCCTGGACAAGGGTGCGAGTAACCTGACCTACCTTTGAAGGTGACCCCACTTTGAGCTCCAGAGGTCCATTCCAAGCAAAATTAGTCTCTGATTCTGTGTAATCAGTGACTCGTTAAACCACTGATGGGGGCTTATTCCTGTGACAGACTGCAAGCTAAATCTGAATTACAAAAATAAACCCAGAGCGATGCAGAAAGGCAGGGTAAGTGACTCACCCAAGTCACATAGGAAAGCAGTGGCAGAGAAGAAATCTTAGGAAAATGTTCTTCTCTACGTGGAAAAAGAAGAGCATTAAAACACACTTTCCGACCAGCTTTTAGGCTACATCTGCCCTGGCTAAAAGATGTTTTTATCTTCCTCTTCAGTGCATGTCAGTGGGAACAGCACAGAACAGAAAGGGTGGAGCCAGGCTCTCTCTGATCCAGGCGTTTGCGGGCAGGCTAAGCTCACAAGCCCCAGGCACTGATTAGGAGCCACAAACAATATCTGGGAGGCTTCCAGCCCCTGGAAATGATGCATAAAAACCCACTGGCGTATGACTGTAGGAAAACTTGTTCCTTCTACCTGGGCAGCTGCCGGCAGGCGACTCAGTGTAATTTTACATCCAGTGTGTACTGGTGAGCAAAGCAGGAGGAGAGACTTCCCCCAGTCCCACCCCCAGCTGGATTCTGCCCTCCCCTGCCTTCCTCTGCCTGGTTCTCCCGTTGCCTCCGCACCCTCCTTGGAGCCCCTTTTGACACGACGTACGCCGGAGGCTCCTGGATGAGCAGGGATCCCCGCAGGGGTGGCGTGGCCCCCCATCCTTCCCGACATCCGACGTCTCTTCCTGTTCCCCGCGCTGGATCATGCAGTGTTTCCGAAGGCAGCCCAAGCGCAGCGTGTCCCAGGAAAACATCCTCCAGGAGCAGAGCCGTAGAGTGGCCGCGTTGAACGGCATGAGGCTGGGTAAGGGAGAAGTTGGCCAGACCCTCAGCGCTTCCACACGCTGGCAGCCGCTTCATTTCTGCCTCTTTTCCCTGCGCAGAGGCAGTGCTCCACCCTAAAGGCAACTCCAAGGTTATTTTTAAACTCCCGAGGTTTTTCTTCCTTTCCTTTGCCTGTAACCACCCGCCAGATGTGTAAACCGCTTCGTTTGAGGCATCAAAGAAAGTGGGACCTCTTTGGCAGATGGTTGGTTCCCAAATCTCTTGCTGGGCTTGCTGAACTATCGCTGGTCGAGGGTGTTTGGGGAAGGCAGTGCCCTTTTCCTGCCTGATTTTAGGACTTTTCCATGGTGCATTGTTAGTTGCTGTAAGAGCCCAAGGAACCACTTGGAGGTCTGTATTCAGCAGATGAAAAGAAAGAGGAAACCCAGGGAGTTTCATAACTTCTGTGTCTGGCTATGAACTCATTTCTGGTTCCTGCTCTCTAGAGATGCAGCCCAAGTGGATGCGAGTCGCTTGGTTTCCGTGGCTACAGAGGGCAGGTGGAAATGGAAAATCACTGTTTACCCACTGGAGTTCTTTGGAATTTATCAGAAAGGCGTTCTGCCCTTTTAAACTGGCAAACCTGAGTTATGTCTGATCTTAAACCAGGCAGGAGAGGGAGAGCAGGCAGGAGGTGGCTTGTTTTATAGGAGTTGTGATTAACGTGTTTGTATCAGATCAGCAGGTTTGCGAGTGAGCAATGCAGAACTGTGGAATATCTTCTGTAGACATCATTCTAACTACCTCCTTAGTGATCTCAAAGCCTGGCTTCTACCATGACAGCTGTTGTTTTATTGTGCTTCCTGCTTGCTGTAAACCTGAAATGGATAATACAAAGGTTAATATTTTGATATCTTAGTGTCTAAAGCTTTATAGTGCAGTATATTAACTTCATGGTTATTGCAGTGCTGTGTGTCCTTGAGGTGCTCCTACCTTTGCCAAACATGATTTTCACTCTGAGCATTATTGCACACTAAATATATTCTGTTTAGAAAGCGTGTGATGGATATTTTGCGAGGAAGGGGGCCTGACTCTCAAAATGCACTCTGCAGTTTTGCATGCCAAGTATGTATTTGGTATTTCACGGAGGATGCTAAGCAAGACACAGTGCTGCCACATGTTTCAGGCAGGATTTGGACATTTATTTCAGTGTGGTGATTGTGCTTCGCATGCCTAATGTTGTTATGTAGTTGGAAATGAATATCCTTGTCCTGCTGCACAGTGTTTTTCAATTTTTACATGATGTATGTTTATGATGACTCTGGTTTCTTTCATACAAGTTTCCATTGCTGTGAGATGGAGCTCTGGACCGCAAACCTCCTTAGCTCCATGGGGTTGTTAAACAGAAATCCTCAGGAGCTGGTTCGGGCATAAAACCTGAGATGAGGTTTCTGCTGGGAAAAGGTGTTTTTTTGTTTTATTTTTTTTTTCTGGAAAGCAGTTCAAATGACCAGCTGAGAGTGATGTCCCACTGGCACATCAGGGGTGTGTTTGTGGCTCCTGTACTGGCAGATCAGAGCATCTTCTGCTCCATCTCTGGCCTAACAAAGTGCTGGTGAATTGTAGATTGAAATAGCGAGGCTAAGTGACTCACCCAAGGTTATTTAAAGAGTCGGTGGCAGTGCTTGTACCAGGCATAGGTGGCAGGGTCCAAAACACCGGTCTTCTTTCCCAGCATGTTTATGTCTCTGAGTGTGAACTGCTGCTGGACAGGCACAGAGCAGGTCTGGACCAGGCTGTGCCCCCCCGGTTATGGGGATGGACCACCATTGGGTGGCTCAGTCAGTACTGGGGGTCACCACTGGCAGGGGTCTGCTCTGGGTGACTTCTCTCCAGCTGAACAGCCTCTCACATCTAAGGAATACAGAGGTGTTAGAGGTCCTTTTGCCCTTTCCTGGACAAACCTACTGTTTCCTAGAGGCAAGCTTGTCATAGTGGCCAAGGAGGGCTGGGAGGGCTGCTCCCAACCTATAGTTAGATCCTCTGAAGAGGAAGGCGAGTTTTGACCCATGCTTATATGACTGGCCTGTGCCGCTGAGCAGGATGAAGGGCTCTGAGCTCCAGCTTGTGTCTGACCTGTGTGGATCAAGCCTGGAGGAGAGGACTCTGCCTTTGACCACTGCCTGTGCCCATCCAGATTTGCCTGTATTGCATTGGTGCAGCAATTTGAGATGTCCAGGTAGCATGATACGTTACACACAACATGCCCCAGTTAACAGGGATTTCTCATTACACACTTATGCACATGGACATCCAAAGGAATTGGTGTTTCTTCTGCTTTCCTTCTCATGTCACCCTAGGATGGCATGTCCTCCTCCTAGTCCCACAATGATGCCTTGCATGGTTGGGATCTGAAGAAAAGGAGGGAATGAGGCTGCGAGCCAGAATGTTGTGGGTGAATAGAGAGAAGGAAGAGGTTTGTCTCCTCTCCAGGAACCTTGAGTGATGCCACAGAGACGTTAAGGTGGCCTAAGTCTGTGGCATTTTCTCTGCACTTGGAAGACCTTTGCCTTGGAGAGGAAGCCTTAACACCACAACTCAGGAGACCAAGGACCTGTGAAGCTGTTGTGGTGTCTGTCCTTCTTCTGGATGCTCTGGCCTCTTGTCAGCCCTTGGGTATGCTGGCACCTCAGCAAACCCAGGAAGATGTTCCAGATCCCGTAGCTGGGGTCAATCTTTCACCTTTATGTGCTTTGCAGGAGGTGGATTTTTTTTCTTCTCTTCCTGACTTTCTTTCTGAGTATGCTGTAGCATGGGAAGACACTTAATTAATGAGATAGCTAATTGAATGTAGAGAAAAGAGAGAGGCCACAGCCACCTTTTCAGGATCTCCAGCTCCCACTGTGACGCTTTCAACCCCAGATGTCTCAGCTCTGGGCATGCTCCTTGGCATCTGCAAAACCAGTAAAGTGGTGTGAGCAGCCCACTGAGTGGACACTGGACACCCCTAATATTTTTCTTTGATGGAAGTCTCATTTTTTCTTTGGCAACCTAAAATGCTCTCTTTAGGCCAATGTATCCCACCTACAAACACATGGTTCTGCTTTTTGCTGCTGCCACCGTGACCCTCCATGGTGGTCTGCAGCACCTGGCACTTCAGTTTCCTGTATGAATTGTCAGGAATCTGGGGTTTTGGCCACTCATATGCTGCATTTTGTTTTTCAAGCAGGCGCTGAAGTGACACTTGGTATTTTATTGCCTTGCTTTGTTCAAAAAGCAACAATTCAAGGCAGCTGTATCTAGCAGAGAAGAACAAACCTGATGTCACAGGGGAATGCCACATTGCAATATAAATGTTATTGCATAAATCACTTAACTTGGATTTCTGCTTTGTGAGACCCTGTGTTATGTTTACGTAGCATTGGGAAATTCCCCATGATGTGAGTGTCAGGTGTCTGCAGGTGGCCAAGTGGTTATCTGCACCGTCAAGATAAGGTTAGCAAAAATCCCAGTGAGCTGGGATGCGCTTGGTCAGTACTGCAGGGTTAAATGCTGGTTCACCAGCTTTGCACCAGCCTTTCATGCAATGTCAGAGATGCAAGGTGCCTATTACAGAAAGCCCAGGATGTGTTTCTCATGTTTCGTGCTCTCACCCTCCCCAGCCCACACACTCCAGATCTGTAATTAATGGTTGGTTTGAGGGACAGATCCTCCAAGGTATTTAGGTATGTGGAAGTCATATACTGCTGAGACATTCAAAACCCTGTAGAATGCCAAATTTATGTCTTCACAGTCTCAGTAGATGCCTGTTGCCTCTCTGGATGTCTAAGTACCTTCCTGAATCTAACCTAAGATGTGAAATCTGAAGTTTTTGGAACCAGAAGGTCTGGTTATTATTACTTGTCATTGTGGTGGCCTTGTAGGGTAAGAAAGATAAAGGTCCTCTCAGATACTAGCTGGGCAATGAGGAGAGCATGGTTGCTGCCTTATTGCTACCTTATTGATGTGATCCTGCCTGTCACCAAACTTATCTGTATATGTCCTAAGCTTCATGTCACTGATCTTCAAAATTCCCATGTGGATAGGAAGAGACTGCTTGCCCGGGAAGGAAGAGAGATATCTTTGTGTATTCCTGTTTCCACAAAGGAAATTTTTTGCAGAATAGATTTGAAATCACTTGAAAGTTCCCGACAGTACTCCAATTACAAGCTATACAGTTTTCTTTCCTCTGCTTTTACTGTTATGTTGTTGGTTTTGTTGTTGTTTTTGCATCCTAACATTAGACTGTGTTTGCTGGGAAGAAGATATTTTATGTTTGGAAACCACCTGAGAATTATAGTACAAAAGACTTTAGACTCAGTCTAAGGAATCTACAAGGCTCCATCCAGCCTCTTCTGTGAGCATAAAGTGTGGCAAGGCGTGTCTCTGGTGTCTCTGCTCTGCTGTCCTCCCCAGACCTGTCTGCACTGCAGTGGTCTATGTATGTCTGTGGTTAGTGTCCTGTGCATCCTAGTGACCCTATGTGCATCATTTCTTGACTCTTACATTACCACTACTGCTTCTTCGCAGGCCTGAAGGATGACAAGGATCTGAAGTTCCTCCTGAAAGGCAGCCAGCTGCTAAAAGTGAAGTCGGGCTCTTGGAGAAAGGAGCGGTTTTATAAGCTCCAGGAAGACTGCAAAACCATATGGCAGGAATCAAAGAAGATGCTGAGGTCTCCAGAGTCACAGATCTGTAAGTAAAGTTTGCTTCGTCATCAGCTTGGGGTGCTGTGGGCAGAGGTGCTTGGGGTGAACCAGGACCATTATGCTTGCGTCTTGGAGTAATGAGACCGGATCCTTCATACCTCCTGTAACACACAAACTGAGTGATGCCGTCAGCTCTGGAGGTGGCTGCCATGTCAGGAATGGCCACGTTTCCCAAGCTCGTGAGCTACTGCTTGAAATTGCTGTGGGGTGGGTGGTGCTGGTCTCAGCAGCCCTGCCTGGTTCATTTCCTCCCCAAAGCAAGAGTTCAGGTTACTCAGGTGCTGAGTCCTAGTGCTCGGTGTGAGACATGCCCTGAGCATCTATGGTGTGCTTGGGCTGTCGGTCTGGGCTCTGCTGGGACGCTTTTCTGCCTGCAGTCCCAGGGAAAGCTGGAATTTAAACCTCACAAGGGAGCCACAGAGTTATGGAGATCCAAGGGCTGGCAGGAGATCTCTCTGGGAAGGAAAGCCTGTTCTCATCCTTATCTTGGAAACTCAGAATCCACCCCATTGTAAAAAGTCCAGATACCACAGTAACCATTGTATAGACACAGGGAAAACCATTCTGTGCCAGCATCACCCATCACTTGGGGCTGTAATTGGGACCAGGAGCCCAATTGTGCAGTCAAACTGAGATCAGGCAGAGTGTGTATCTGTTTATATCTGGTTTTTCTTCTCATTTTGTATTTTTCTGACATATTTCTCTGTCACTAATCATCACAGTCTTGTAAAGCCAAATGAAGTAAATGAATAATATGAAATATATTTTATGGCATGTTGAAATGTAGAACGCGCTGCCCATGTTATTTACACTATTTTTTTGGTAACAATCACAACTAACTGAATGAAGAGTGGGTTTTCCAAATTACTCCCCATCCCACAAACAGTGGTAAGATTTTCAGTAAGAGTAAGGTAGCAGGGCAAAATACGTTTGGTTTGTAACCTTGACTGCCACACTTCTCATGGGACCTCGGGCAGCTCTTGGTGCATGCTTCCCCACACGTTTCCTTTCTCCTCCTCTATTTAGCTATAAAAGGCTTTGGGTTGGAGGCTGTCCCCTGTTGTGTTTGCATGCCCAGCATGGCAGGGTGCTGAGCTCACTTGGGCTGTTTAGGTACCACTGCAATAACCCCTGACAGCAACAAACGCAGAGACCTTGGGGAATGTTTGCTCCCCAGGAATGACTGCTCTGTTGAGCTCTGTCCCGTATAAAAGCAAAGTCCTTTCCCACATGATGTCTTGCCATAAAACAAATATGGACATGAGATGAATGACTTTCACAGCTTTCTTTCCTGTTCTTTGAGACAGCTGTTTCCAAATTATGGGGGCTGAGAGCACCTCCAGCAACAGTCCTGACCCCACCTGGTCCTCTGAAGTAAATGGGTGGGGGTCTTTGTGCTGTGGCTTCAGGGATCTTGGTGTCTGCTTGGAGAAGCGCCGGTTGAACCCATTGCCTCCATCGCTGGGGCAGTGGCACGGAGAGCTGGCGCAAGTGTAACTTTTTAATGTACTGAGCTGCAATAATAGCCCTGCAGCGAGATTAAATCCTTTGAGCTGGGTGTTGGGCATGGACTGGGAGTGTGCCTGCGTGGGTGTGGATTTACAGCCCTCAAAGATACTGTTTGCTAACTGGGTACAACCAATGTTGCCACACTGCTGGAGGCTGAGCCAGTGCCACTGCAGGAAGGAGAAGGTGCTGAGCCCTGGGAGTGTCCTCAGTGCAAAGTGAAGATGGAGTAACATTGCCTACCAACCCACACCCCCAGGTATGCTCCATAACACCTCTGTGCACGCACACCTTTCCCCAGAGCCAGATTCCTTTTTTTGTCATCAGGATAGCAGGAAAGGAGACCAGGCAGTCGGGGAGACCTTGTCCTTGCTGCTCTGAAAAAGTAAGCTGTGGCAGGGCTCTGGCTGGGCTGGTTTTGCACCCGTACACCCGGCTGGTTGTGAAAGCAAGGCTAGTGCCAGGCTGACCTAGCAAGTGTGGTAGAGTGGGCTGCATCCCACATGCTCCTGGGAGGATGGGAGGCTCTACCTGCAGCCGTGGCGCAAGCTTTTGGGAGGGTTGGAGGGCCACCTCGAGGCTGCTTTCAACAGGTGCTCTGGATGCACCTGAAACTGGAAGTCAACAAGAAAGATGAGTACTGGACTGATGCCTGCACAGTCCCATGCCATAACCTCAAGGACATCTATTTTCCCATGCTTTCTCCTCTGTTGGTCCTCTGAGATCTTCCATTCCCAAGTTCTCGCTGGGTCTGAGTTTCTGTCTTGAGCTTTTAACTTCACCAGGCTGCCATGGGTTTAGGTATAGGGAGGATGACCCCTGGTTAGTGTTGTTTTCTCTGGTGGGCTCTGTCACTGTGGCTGCCTTCTCATTTGGTCCAGTGTGTGTAGGCGGTCAAAAAGCAGAGGAAGAGTGCAGGGTCATGATTTGATACTCAAAATCAGGGACTTCAAGGTGGGTATCTCCAGAGGGTCACCCTTCCATGTTAACAGACAGTAACTTTGCCCTCCAGCACAAAGCCTTTCTAAAACTGCAGATAAGCTGCCTTTTTTAGGAAGGAAAAAGCATGGGCAGAATGGAAACTGGGAGGTTTTAGCAGCAGGTCTAATCTTATCGGCAGCATTGCTGAGAGCAAGCAGATGGAGGCACCTCAGAGGAGCAAAGCCTGGGCAGGGGAAGGGTTATGGTTTTGTTTGGACAATTTCCTGTTATTCCTGCTCCTGTTCTTATAATCCTGCAGAAAAGGTATTTGTAAACCATTGGGTGGTGGTGTCTAGCAGATAAAACTAGGGACTGCCAAGGCTAGACAGAAGAAAATTGGATGTTTCAAGTTAAAAAACCCAATTTATCAGGGTTGTCACAGGCACAGATGTTGCCTGGATTGGATACATGAGGTACAACCAGTACTTTCCTCAGGTGTCTTTATTTTAAACAACTGGAAATTTAGACTGGATGCTGTCTGGATAGCTGTATCACCCACAGGGCTTTTTGGGGGATAGGCTGTCATTCCAATATGGTTTCTATGCAAGTAGAACATAATCCATCTTTTCCTTACCATCCATAATCCATTATTTTTCAGTGTGTTCCATTTAGGCACAAGGGAACAGTTTTGTTTTTTTTTTTTGTTTTTTTTTTGTTTGTTTTGTTTTGTTTTTTTTCCAAAAGCCCTTGAAGCATCTGAAGTGGTCAGTTTTCCAACAAACATGTTATGACCTGTGCTTACTCTCTGCTCAACTTCCGCAGAAAGATAGGAATGCTGGGCATGAAGGGCTGCACAAAAGCACCTTTAAAAATCCATTTTTCACCATAGCCTGCTACATCCCGTGTCTGAGCTGCATACTGGTCTCATAAACACACAGCTGCTCTCTGTTATCTTAAATATTGTGTAGAGCCATGGTCAGAGTGGATGCTTCTTTGTCCTGTGAGGCTTTTACACATGACACAGCTTTCTTCCTGGGTTCAAGTGGCAGGATTAACAGTTTTGGGGCAAAGAAAAGGTTTGTGCAAGGGGGCTGGTAAACAGCCAGTTCAGTCAGAGGCAGTTCGATCCTGAGCATCACTGTGTGTTCAAAGAGCAGCAGCCTGGCAGTAACACTGTCGTGTTTAGCTGCGGTCAAATATCAGGTCTCATCTACCTGGAAAAAAAGAGCAAAAAGGCATGTGCTGCTTTCAGTGAAATCGATTTTTAAAAGTCTTTTCTCGAGCCAGCTGAAATCCCTAGCGTGAGCTCACTTAAGCCAGACTCAATCCCTTTAAAAACTCTCTGAACGTGGGGATTTGTAGGGATGGTTGAAAACTTTCCAGTGAAACATCCTTTGGAGTGTTTGGTGGAGGAAGAGAATGCTCAAAGCCAGAAAGAAAAGACTGAATGATCATTTTGATTTAGGGGTGCTAGAGTGGAGCCCCAGAGAAGCTGGTGCTTTGCTGCCTCCTGCTCCCTTTCTCTGCTGGAGGGTCAGGGAGATGACGTTTCCCATGACAGCCCTGAGTGAGCCTTTGCACAGAGCACCAAGGGTGACTCACTGGGGGTGTGTCGGTGAGTCACGACCAGTCAAGAAAGAAGTTTAGGAGTTTTGGATTAAATACTTCAATTTCTGGCCAAAAGCTTTACTTAAAAGCTACTATTGTTGGGGCTTTTTTCTTCTGTATTTTGATTAAAATTAGCAGTTTTGGGAGCAATTTACAGAGGTGAGCTAAATTCAGTTGCACAACTGAAAGTTGCAAGTGATGATTGTATTATTATTTAAAGTAACGAAGTTGATATTTTGATCTAATGGTTAATTATCCTTGCTATTAAAAATGCACAGAATTTCTTCCAGTTCCTCTGACTTCCAGCCCAATTATAGCATTTTTTTTGCATGTTTTAAACATGGTACAAAAGCTTTATGTTTATAGCCCACTACCAGGATTCAGCAGAAAACTTCTTCCTTCATTTTTGAGCTCCTGTGAAATTTGGGAACACCCTTAAAATGCCATGTAATGAACATACCATAACATTTCTGTGGAGGAATGAATGATTGTCTCCATTGAATGAATGCCCTGAACTTTCTTGCAAAAGAACAGGAAGGACATGATATTGTGCTGTGCTTGCTCAAGTCAAGAAGTGAAAACTTTAAATTGTTCCTGATAAGTGCCTAAAGTCAACAGAAACTCTCAGCAAGCTCTAGACACACAGCAGGCAGTTGACTGCACCGACACCTTCCTTCTGGTTAGGCAGTTTCTTTAGGAATCATTACTTCGCGGTCAGACATGTATTTGTCCCTGGAAAAATATTTGCTGATGTGAATGTGTTATGCAAGGCATCCGTCAGCTGTGAAAACAAAACCATCTGTCTGTGGGTCTCATTAGTTTTTATCAAAATCACTCAACCCATAAAACAAGTCATTTCAAATGCAGAGCTGCCTGGTTTTTCGATTTAATTTTGAATCAGGCCACTGCATGCGTTACTGGGACAGCTTTCATCACAGGCAGCGTGCTGACAAATATTGACCTTATTCTCCCTAGCATATGTTGAATGCAAAGAGAGAAGTGTCGAGAGCCTTAGATCCAAATTTAGCGGGACTGTAATGGAAAGAGAAGTAGGAACCAGTTGCAGAAATAGTTTGCAGGGCCCTGGTTGTGATGTGTGGACGGAATGTAAATAGAGATCACGCTATTTACATCAATGCCCCAGGCTGTGATGGGTAGACAGCAAGATTGGGTAAAGATGTGACATTAAAAGGTATTTCCAAACAACCTGTAAAATTACATGTGCATTATATCACCGGTGGTCAGCTGGTGACACACACCAGCAATGAGGACAGACTGCTGTGCAGCAGATCTCACGTTAAAACAATGTGCTGAGCAGGTCAGCGGAGGGAGGAATCAGCAGCTGGGACCTGCAGTGATTCACGCACCAGGAGATGAGTGAGCAATGCTAAGAAGGCACTTAGTGGGGTGCTAAACCCCACTTTGCTAAACCCACCTTTGAATCATGATGTTAAAGCATCCCTCGTGATGAGGGTGATGGAGAGCCTTGGATAGCCCAGTCCAGGGAGTTGAGAGTGCTCCAGCTCCTGCTGATTACAAAGGTCCTGATCCCAACTGCGTTTGGCCATTAGCATCAGCCACCTACGGTGAAACTGAAATCAGCTGAACTGCTTTTTCTGGGGTGAAACCAAAGAGAGAAGCAGCACGCAGTGCCAGTTTGCCCCATATGCTCCGCATGCTGTGAAATCCATGTAGTCTGGCTGCAGCCATCCTGGCTGGCAGGGCAGTCCTGGGGTCAGATAGCAGCTTTCATCTGTTCTGGACAAGATGCTAAGCCAGCCCGGCTGAGCTGCTGCTGGTGAAGGTCTGAGCTCTCTGCAGATGTGCGGTTTTGTGTGCAAATACAGTGCAAGCTATTACCAGCTGAGCACATTTCTCATCTGCATTTCCTGACGGTAAACAGAAGTGACTTACTGAAACAATTAGAGTAGGATGGAGTAATGCAACGTGACTGGATGCCACATTGCAGAGATCACTTGGTAATGACAGGGAGGTAGGATAAGGAAAGGGAAGGACCTGAGGAGTATTTCCCCCAGAGTGAAAAACCTGTCCCCCCCGCCATGAGTAGCTCAAGGCCAGCTGTTTTGGCAGTGCCTCCAAGTGTCTGTGCATTGACCATCCTCTCCCTCTTTATCAGCAAAGGCACAAGGAAGGAGAAGCACCTTTTGGTCCTTGTGCTTCACGTGCTCAGTGCTTCGTGGGTGATGCGGGTTCAGTTCCTTGTTCTCTCTCTTTTCTGTAGAAAAAAAATATCTCATTTGAAAGGGCTGCCTGCCAAAAAGGAGGAAGGCGAAGGGTGATTGCTCTCTGGCTCTTTTCCTCCTTTCCCTATATTCTTTAGGATTACCAAAGTGTTTTCCTGTCCACGCTCCCTGCACAGTCTGGACGTTGCATCTGAGGAGCAGTGATGGGAGAAGGAATGGAGAGGGCAATGGCCAGGGCTCATCCCTCAGACAAGTGCTCCAGTCATTCGGTACCTTGTCAGGCTTGTCCTTCTGGCTCTCCAACGCTTGCATTTTTGGCTGCCCAATGGCTCACAGTGCCTATGTGTGAATAGGATGCACTCCTGAATCCTGAAAGCTCTGGGGTTACAGCTTGTGGGGTGACGGAGAGACTGAATTTGTGTCCCTCTCCCTACTGCTTCCTGCAGAAATGTCTCTCACACCAGTGGCCATCATAGGGCTGAAAGCCTTGCACTGGGGTGTGTTAGAGGGCACCTCATGGAGGGTGGTCAGGCCAGGCTAGGTCACAGAATCATAGAATAGTTTGGGTTGGAAGGGATCTTAAAGATTGTCTAGTTCCAACCCCCTGCCATGGGCAGGGACACCTCCCACTAGCCCAGGTTGCTCAAAGCCTCATCCAGCCTGGTCCTGCTGGAGGGAGGTGGGGAGCCCTTTGTAGAGGGCCACTTGAAGGGAGAAACTAACTTCTGGGGCATGGGGGAGCTTTCGGGTCAGGCAGAGGCACAGGTGAGGCTCTGCAACTGCTCAGCAAGGTTTTGTGGGTCACTGGTTTGGACTTGGGGACTTGCAGACTCTCTAAGTCCAGTTACAGGCACCTCAGTGTTCATCATCCTAACAGCAAGCTCCCTGAAAGCCATGAAGAGGGAAATCCAGATTGAAAGAGACACCCAAAAGATACATGTAGGTTCCTTGAAAACATGCTGGCTGTCAGAACTGGCCTCCTGCATCCTGCGAGCCTGACCCACACCTGCCTGTTAATGCCTTGGGTGAAAGGAGAAGGGCACCAGGCTGAGAATTAGCAAGGGAGGAGCACCAGGGCAGTATCCAGTGATAAAAATTGAAAGGAGGATTAAAAAGAGAGTCCTTACGTTTCCCTGCGACTAGTTCAGACAGGAGTAATTTCACTGGCTCTAGGGAACGCTGCTGTGAGCGGGGAGCCATCGGCTGTGGCACTGAAGGAAGGACACAAGTGTCCTTGTGTTGTGCTTCATGTTTTGGGCTTTACACAAACCACCTCTTCAGCAGACGTAAACACTCGGGAGAAGTCGATGCAGACTTTCCAGATTCTCTTCTGCTTGTGGTTACCTCCCCGCCGTGGCGTGATGGGCAAGGGACAGAGAGGTTGCAGGGATACGTGATTGATGGGTGTTTGCTGTAAGTGTTCCTCTGCTGTGAAACGCCTCTGTCCCCCAGTTCTTTCCGATTTCTCCTTGCAGATAGCTCAGCTGAGCACACGGTTAATTTAGGACTGCTAATACAGTGCGCTCGCTGTCTGGGAGCAGCTGATAATGTACTCATGCTGGGTTAAGATTTTCCAGAAAAGAGATAACATTAGCAGATGGCTTGGGCTGACTCCTTTGGCTTAAGTTTTTTTATTGATAGATGAAAGCAGTACTCACAACCAAGCTATGGAAAGCTTTAAAAAGTGTCCTCCCTTATTCTGCTTTTTTAACTGTTCCTGCACTGATAGTTTCTCTCCTTGACTCCAGTAGGCACCAGTCCTGTTCTTCAGCCTTCCTTGTACTTTTTCTGCATAGAGTAGCTCCCTGCCCTCTATCATCCTCAGCACACACCACAGAGATCAGGGCAGCCCTTCCAGACACAGATCTCCAATCTTTTTTTCCTCCCACACAGCTCTCTTTTCCAGTGGATTCACTTTGCCAGATAATGGTTTCCAAAGAATCCATTCTAAATTTCCAATATTTAACATCAGATTTTCTAGTCTTGGAAACACTAGGTTGTTGCCAACCCAAAGTTGAGGGATTGATTGCACAAGCAGGCTAACTAGCCATTCTGAAGGGACAACAACTGACGAGCCAAGCAGTGGTGAGCAGTTGGCAGGTGATGAGGAGCAATAGGATGATCCTTCCGCTTGCACTGCCGTCACCAGGAGAGACTGGGAGTGGAAAAGAATCACCTACTTAGGGACTATCTGCATGGCACACATCTGATCGGAGATGCTCAGCCTGGGCTTCCTTTCTGGTTGATGGTCCACTGTAGCCATAGATTAAGGATGTGATTTATCTTACCCTAAAGTTTTTGCCTAAATAGGACAGAAGATTTCTGTTCCAAAAGTTTCTTTTTTTTCCCCCAATTCACTATAAAAGGAGCCTAACTAAATTTTAGACTTCTTAACTAAGCTGAATCCGTCCAAATATGATAGCATCCTTTACACTAAGGGTGTAGCTCTACCTAAGGCACAATCACTATCATTTGCCCAATGTCCTAGTTAACGGGCAAAATCACCAGCAAGGCTTTCTATGAGCAGCCCAGCTGCAAGGGAATTGCAGCCCTTTTCTTTCATAGATGGTTTTAGTACCCAAAACCATAAACTTTCACTCAACCATAAATTGGCCAGATAACATAATTCCACAGCAGCCCATCCCATCCCATCCCAACCCAACCTTCTCTTCTCCTCCCCTCCCCTCCTACTGTTGGCCTTTATGAAGTGATAATAAAAGACCACACAAAGATAATTGCTCATAATTGTCAGGGAGGAGCTCTGCCAGCTCCAGGAAGGTCCTCATGGTATGTTCTTGTATAGGAACCAAACCAGCAATGTGCTGTGGAAGATGTTTGACCACCCCAACATATGGTGGGAATTTAAAGCAATTATCAAGTGTTGTTTTTGGAAAGTCACTGATTTTTTAAGAATGAAATTTTGGGTGGGTTTTTTTCTTTTTTCTTTTTTTTTTTTTTTTTTTTTTTTTTTTTTTCTTTCCCTTCCCAGCAGCTGAGCATCATTATGACTGCCCTGGGAAAAAGGAAGGTTTTCAAACACTAATGAGCACCTGATGAATTTTGGATGATCCCAGGGCAGCCATGCTAAAAACCTGCAGGGTGGATGCTGAGTGGTGTTTTTCTGCAGTGCTGGCTTTGAATGAACTGCGCACTTTAATGGTGAAATTGCACCAGTTTAAATGAAGGAGAGGTTAAAATGGATGTTTAAAGGCAAGTTTCTCCTATTCAGCTAAACAGTGGGGATATTTTACACTCATGTACTGCTTTTCAACAAAGCTCCTTCAAGATAAACACAAATAAAATCAGTGTCACATATCTGTCACACAGGAAATAACTTTTACCTCTGATTTTGAAGTAAGGAGAAGTTAAGCCTTTTTTTTTTTTTTGCCCCCAAATTCCCGTGATTATCTCTATTTTTTTGGCATGCTTGTTATAGAAGAGGGCTGAATATCTCTCAGGTGTGTTGCCTTTTCTATATGTGCCCTGGGATGGCATTGGTAGATGTTTGTAAAATATTAACTGGTCTGTCTCCCACCCAAGGAAATGCAGTGAGACTTTCTCGATTATGGACTCCAACACTATTTACAAACATTTTTGCTGTTCATTGTGAATAGGTGCCATCCCTACTTTGGTGTTAAGTAGCAGCAGTCGAATGTGATTAAGCAGTTTCTGCCTTTTCCTCTCAGTCCTTTGTAGATGCATGAAGTGGCCCATGAAAGACAAAAAGAGGCTGTGGGTGCTGCTGGGAGCTTGCATCATTTCAGCACGGTTTGAGGTCACCTGCATGATCCCAGGGACAATGTAGCGGTGTCTCAGTTACTTAGATTTGTTTAATAACATAGTCCCTTGAATGTGCTGCTCTTTCTGGACTGCCTCGTGTTTGCATTTTGCAAACCTGCTGTGACTTCAGGGCTCATTTCCACTAGCTGAGGGGCAGAGATGGAAGTGGGGAAGGATGGTCCTGAAAGCAGTGTTTTGCTTTCTTACAGCAAAGAGGATCAAGTCTACCCTGGACAGGGGTGAGGATGGAGTATGGGTGACACCAAGCTGCTCTGAAGCTTTGGTCTTTGGCTCCCTGATTTGCACTAGTGAGACTGAGAAGAATATACAAGATTTTAGATTTTACCATCTCAATCTTTTGCAAATTAAAGAATGACTGGTTTGGTCCCTGCCTTCCTCTTGCTGGAGTCACCTCGCATTTTCCTGTAGGGTGATGGTCACAGGGGGCACAGCTCTGCTCTCCCCGCTCTTGGATGGACCTCGCATTTTCCTGTAGGGTGATGGTCACCCGCTCTTGGATGGGGTCAGAGATCAAATCAGGGATGCGCCAAGAACTGGAACCAAACTCTTGGCAGTGATTTATGTCTCATAAACATGATATCACAGTATGGCATCTCATGAATATTCTGCTTCTTTGTAAAAAAAAGAACATGGGGAAAGAGGTTTGTGTTTTTCATTTTTTTTTTTTTTAATCTTGCTTTTTCTGTTCCTTTTGCTTTGAACTTACCAAAGTGTGGGGAAGGGGGAGAAGGGAAGGGACTCCTCCAGAGGTTTCAGGAAAAGGAGAAAGAGTGATTTCTTAATATCCCTC
>NW_010145478.1:0-19122 GCF_000699245.1 Pterocles gutturalis | reverse complement strand
CTGCTGACAGCAGGCTCTGCTTTCTTTCCACAGTCTCCATTGAAGATATTCGGGATGTGAGGTCAGGCCATAAAACAGAAGGTATGGAAAAATACGCCAAGGATGTCCCAGAGTATCGCTGCTTTTCCATCATTTTCAAAGACCAGCGGAAAAACCTGGACCTCATTGCAAGTTCAGAGGACGATGCCAACCACTGGATCTCCGGTCTTGGGAAAATCATAGCCCACAGCAACTCCATGAACCAGAAACAGAAACTCCAACAGTATCCTTTGCCTTATAAAATGATTAATCACACACAAAGATGCACTTGTCTTTCCCTGCGGGTGGAGATAGTAGACTAACCTCCTTTTTTCCTATTGGCCCTGGGCACCGAGTTTTCTCTCGCACTGATTTTTGCACCCAGGCAAACTCCCTGGTTTCCAATGCTTTTTTTCCCTGTTTTACAGTGATACAAGCAAGAGTGGATTCAGGCTTCACATAGCTCCGTAAGCAAAGAATTGCCTCTTTCAGGGAGCTCCAGATAAAACAATCATTATTTTTTATATTCTTCAGGGGTCTGTTTCACTTCCATTGCAGTAAACTCCAGGACTTCTTGGCAGGGCATGAAAAGCCTGTACTGTTGATCTTGTTTCTCAGTAATACAAGGCGAGGGAACTGATTCTCCTCTTCTGACTGCCAAATTTACTCTGAGGGGGAGCTCCACTGACATTAGTGAAATTACTCCTTATTTGCTTCAGCATGGGAGGAAGTTTTGCCCTGGAAGAATCTGCAATTGCTCTAGTGACAATGCAGATGTCGGAAAGGAAAAGTATCAGAGCAGGAAAGGAGAGTGAATTAGTCGTGAGACGGAGAGTGAGTTATTGAGCGAAATCCTGGCTCTGCTGAATTCACAGGGAGTTTTCCCTAGGGCTGCATTTCACTCAATAAGTTGCTTTACAAACACAGGTCTCGCATCCGTATAAAAAGAGAGACTATCTGTGCGTGCAGTTTTTGATGGATTTTCTGCAGTCCCAGTGTGTCTGAGGCCCTGACCGTGATGTATGAACCTGTTGGCTGATTTTTACCCTGATTTGACAGAGCCGCAGCAGTCATAAAATATTAAGTTCCTTTAAGCTTCACAAAAATAGGCAGCCAGCTATCAGAGAGAAAACCAGATAGTGTACTCGGTGAGAGAAGGCTGCGTGAGTTTCATGCCTTGTTCAGCATCAAAGCATCTGTGGAAAGGAGGGGAGAGGCAAAATCCTCAGCTGGGGACCATCACCAAGCTGGAGCCTCAGCCTGAGCAGGCACCAGGGGGTCTTGCCCTCAGACAAGGCTTCACTCCATGGGGGTTCCCTGCTGCAGAGTAATGTACTGATGGTGAAGGAGGTGGCACATAAATGCTGAGCTTTCATCAGGCTTTACTCTTCTGTGGATTCTCTGGAGTCTAATAAGCACTTGCACAACCGTAGTGCTGTTAGTTTAAAGGAATCACACTCCATTAGGCTGTGCATGGGATGCTGTGTTCATCTCCTGCACGATGAGTGTCTTTTTGGATGGTTTTTCAAGCTCTAGGCTGTAAGGTCATTCCGCAGCAGTGTTATCAGTTGTGTACCTCTGGTGGTAGGCAGCAGTCCCTAGCCAAGCTGAAATCTTGAAACTTTGGTGCTGTAGGAAATGTTGCACCCTGGCAATTTTCCTTTTAAATGTGGAGGCTTCCCCCACCCTACAGTGTGTGGGGAAAATCTGGGCTACAGAAAGTTGTCCCTGGAGCATGTCAAATTGTCTATACTACTGAAAAACTTCCCCATAAGAAGAGATGAGATTGCTAAGGGGGGAAAAATAACAATGACATTTGCAAGGGAAGAAGGCTGTAAATTTCCAGCGTGGAAAAGTGCCTCTCTGTCTTTGGAAAGCAGATCTGAAGCTAAATAGGGTGGGTAGGCAAGCCGTATTTCTGGAAGAGTAATTACTGTGCAGTGCTGGCTTCCAATCTGGGATTGTCTCAGGCCGTTTAACGTAACCTGGAATTACAGCACAGCATGATTTCTCATTTGAAATTTGATGATGTTTAATTAAAGCCTGGGATTTTAAATTTAGGCTGTCTTCACCGGGTTTGCTTGACAGCGTGGGTTTCCTCAGATCTTCCTTAAGCCTCAGAAGTGTTCTCCGCATCTGTGAGCACAGAAGGGGAAGAGTCAGTAGACAAGGAGAAGTGTTGGGTCCCCTGGCTGTCCCCCATGACTGGAGGATTGCCTTGCAGTGTACCTTTGCCAGCCTCTAAAACCTTGCAAAGCAAGTGAGGAATGAGCAAGATTTTGAAAACAAGTACTGAAAGCCAAAACCTTGCTCATTTCAGATGGGGTTTGTTCAGTTTATAAGATGATGGAGTTGCCTGTGGTACTAAGGAACTTGATTTAGTGTCTCGTGTGTCCTTTCCATCCTATATTCCTACAGAGATAAAACTCCCTCATGCTTGATAAGTACTTCTGATGTTCTTATGCACACAGCACTGTTTTATGAAGCCTCAGATTCAACCCTGCAACAAGCTGGCATAGGTTATTTAGCAAATATTGCAGGTATGTGTGCAGGGAAGACTTTAGACCAGAAAATACAGAGGACTTTTCATTTGAGTAGTGTGGCACCGTCTGCTTCGATTCTGGGATTTATGTATGAGCTTTTTCTTCTGGTTGGAAATCACTTACCAGAAGTTTTGCAGCATTTCTGTTCTGAGTACATTCGTGGGATGCCTGCCAGATGGTTTCAGTCATCCCTCTCTGGTTTCTCATAGAAAGCTGGTAGCCCTGAAGCTGGCAGATCCTTTAAAAACAAGAGGTAGGAAGCAGGCTCTCTCCGGATGTATACAGAAATGGGAACAGCTTTTTCCTCTCCTGCCCAGGCCCAAATAGGGGTGTTGAGGTGAAAGGAAGACCCGCAACCAGGGCTGCAAAATGGTGTTTGTATCAGACGAGAAGAATTTCAGTTGAGGTGCTTGGTTCATCCGGCTCCTCTAAGCTCACTCAAACCTGAGGGGATCCAAATGGATGGAGAGTTTGGGTGGTTTGGGGACTGAGGCTCCAGTTGTCTGTAGTCTCCTTTGTCTCTCTTTGCTGCTTGCCCTTGCAGCAAGAGGGCCCTCGGTGTGCCTCTGCTCTTAATGGACTCTCTGACTTCCCTCCCACATTGCTCAGCCTCCCTGGACGGGATAAAGGAGGAAAGCATCCTCCAACTGCAGGCAGGACCTGAGTATAATCTTTTTCAGATGCATTTACTGCCCACATATTGCCTTCCAGAGTCGACTTGGGATATGTGCATGACCTCTGGGTGCTCATGATCGGTGGGAATGACTGTAGACTTGTCAAAAAAGGTGGGTTTTTGCAGTGGTTGGAGCAAAAAGAGCGGTTTTTTTCTGCAGACAGTTAGTGTTATCCAACCCTGCTACTCGCCTCTGGCTGTGACAAACTGTTATTTTTAGGGAAGGCTGTAAAGGCAACCTGAGGTGTTGGGGTCAGGTGTGAACGGGTGGCACCATGTTGACATGCTGAGCAGATGCTCTTTGGAGGACAGCTGGTGCAGGGGGTGTTCTCCACCCTGGGCTGGATGGTGGTGTCCTCCCAGCAGATCATCCTCTGCACATGGGAGCTTCATGACTTGAACTTGGCTTTCTGGGAAGAATTAGTCTAAGTCAGACCCTGATTCAGGGACCTGAAGTGTCTTTGAGAGCTGGGGAAATGCAGCCTGTCTTTATTTTGGTTTCTGTGTCTGAAGAAGGGGAATATTAATATTACTAGGCTAAGACGGATGTGGTGTGAGGTCATTGCTTAGCACCTGCCAAGATTTTTAAAGACAGAAAGTTCGACTTTCCGGGAGACAAACAATCCTTACAAACAGTTTACACATATCTCCATAGCTCAGAAACATTTGAATGCAGTGGTAGTTGTGGTGAATACTCTATTTTAGGATTACGTTTACAGCTCGTAAGGCTGTCAGTTAATGCCCTTTTTTGGGGTTATTCTGAAGGGCTCTGTTAAAATATTACGGTATCATATTCCTCAGCTGGTATTTGCTAATCCTGAGGTTTACTCTGCTTAACATCCAGATTGGGCATTTTAAAAGGATTTTTTTAGAATGTGTTTGAAGGAACGCTTCCTATGCAAGATGTGGAAGGTTGCATTCGGGGAGATCAGACTGTTACTTTGCTCATTTTTCTATTGAAAAATAGGATATTTTTCTGGATTACCTTTCTTACATGATAGTAAATCAAATTGGAGAGTCAGTTCCATGATGCAAAAATCATGGCTTTTTGTTGTCTAAAACTGCAAGGTATCTCAACTATCTAACATTATTTTCCCAAGAGACTGAAAGAACATGGGAGACCCAGTTCAGATTATCTGGCATCACATTAAAAAGCTCATTTTTTGTAGTAATTACTCCAGATCCATAGACATACTGAAGTTATTACAAACCAAGCTCTTAGGAACTATTATTCCAGTATGATACAGTAATAGACCCTGTGCATTTCGTGAGAAGCCAAGACCCACAAAGTTTGGTTTGATTCTGCTCATGACAAAGTTCTTAAGACATATAGGTAGAAATCCTTAAAAAAATATGGAAGCTGAAGGTGAATCCAACAGTTAATATTAATACATCTTTTGGAGAATCTCTGTTCAGTGTTCACCTTGATATACTGAATGTTGATCAAATCCGTAACAATGTGTTTACCAAGCTCCACTTGGGAGCTCTTTTCATCCTTCCTCTAACCCCTTTTAACAGTCGAGCAGAATGCACTTTCTGTGATAAAAGAGAAATCAAACTGTTTCTGGCTGTGGCCAGAAACTCCTACAGAGTAAAGAGAGCTGATCCAGCCTTGGCCAGATGGTGAAAAGCTTCTCCTGGGTCATGATCACTTGTTGTACAGCACATTTTGCTTCTGCCAAGGCACCAGTTTGCTCTTTCAGAGCAGAAGGTGAGATGATGTAAGCTGTTCAGTGGTAGCACGCTGGTTTGCAGCAGCTGGAGAGGTGGTTCAGAGTCTTTAGAAGATATTTCCCCCCCACCACGGGCAGCAGAAGGGGGTGGTATTTAGGCTAGGCACTGACCTGGAAAGATTTCCTTACATCATCCTGCAGCTGGATTCATACCTGCCTGCGGAAAGCTGATAAAAACAAAGACAACAAAATGAGCTTGAAGGAGCTCAAGGACTTCCTGAAAGAAGTGAACATCGAAGTTGATGACTATCATGCCAAGAAAATTTTCCAGGTAATGAGAGCAACCAGATAAAGTAGTCGCTGTTGGCTGAGGTCAAGGTCTCCCACAGCTCGCAGCTTTGGTTGGAGACCTAAGCTAAAGTTGAACTGCTGGTGTCCTTTCTTGTACCAAGGAAGACTCTTCGTTTTTGATGCTCAGCAGGTTCCCACTAATAACGAAGTTAGGCCAGCTCAGTGCTTTTGATGAAGGTGTGTTAAGGCTTGTCTTTACCATTGATGCCCAATTTTGCCAAGATTCAGAGAAGATGACATGTAAATATGGATAATGCAAGAAAAAGGGAAAAGCAAATTTCAAGTGGTCTTTGAGTCCCAGGTGTTTCTGGAGTTCTGCGTGCCACAACCACATGTCGATGACTAAGTCTGGATGAAATTGGTTTGGTTACAATTACGAACTCAGATCCTCACTTTCTCAGAGGAGGAGGGTGCCAAGTGACAGGTGTAAACAAAAAGAAAGTGCAAATTAGGGAAAAAAACCCCCAGATTCATGATGTAACATTGCACCCAAGCCTGGACCAGTCTGGTTGACTTAATAGCCCAAGGCATATTTAATCTGGTCAGGGACATACACTCTGAATTCTCAAGATTTGGCCTGCTGGCTGAGCCTATCAGAGGATAAGGAAGGGATGAAAATTTCTCAGTTGTTAAGCTTTTGATTTCTCCCTAAAGAAGCCTTCCTGCAGAGGTGAGATAAAACATCTGGATAATTTCCAAACTTCTGTCCTGTCTGAAGCAGGATTTGAGTTCATGGGTGTGGAGTTTCAGAAATGCTTTTTCTGATCAGTGGTAAACATGTGGGTGGTTTTGAGCACCAGGCAGTAGTTCTCCTGCTCTTTCCTGTAAGCAGTTAGCAGAAGGTCTCACTAGGACCTTCCCCCAAAGGAGGTGCAAGTTTCCTAATCCTTGCTTTGTGCGTCTCCCTCTCTCTGGTAACTGCAAGAAGGTCATCAGCAGATCTTAAAGAATTTCAGCTTGCAAAAAATCTTCCAGATGTCCTACCTGCTCTGGTTGGCATATCCCATGCTTTATTCCCTGGTCAGGACAAACTAGAAGAATATCAATAAGGCTAGGATTCCTCTGATTGAGTGAGATGTCTCCAGACATCTACATTGGAAGTAGTGACCAACACTTACAGTTCCTGGTGCAGTCTGTGTAGGTCAAGCCAGTAATGGAGACCGGAGTGTGATTCACTTCATCCTAAAGATCACACATGTCAGATCAATCACTCCCTACATCTTTAAACATCAGAAATATGAAAAGACATCCTTTTTCTAGAGGCGGAGTCTCCTTCTCGTTCAATGAACCTCTTTTGCTATTGCAATAGTTACAAGGGTGCTCTAGGAGTGGAAACTTGATGAAGTTCAATTCTCTTTTTGCTTAAGGACTCAAGTAATTACTAAACCTTGATTCAAGACATCTAAATGCAGGCATCTGGTTGAAGTACCCTCATTAGGCATGTAATTGTTACAAATTTCCTGTATAGCCACTGGAAAGAGAGGCTCTTTGGAGGTTAATTCAGATCTCTTGCCTCCAGGAAGAGTCCTGCTCCTAAAGCAATTACATTTTCAGTTCACATACTGCCTGAACTTAGATGGACTCAAAGGGTGATCTTTTCTGTCCTGGTGAGTGTTTCTTCATTTAGGCACAGGAAGGAAAGGTGATCAAGGATTGAAGAGAAAGCTACAGGGCAGGTTCTCACATTATTCTTGCTTTTCATCTCATAACTCTGCATCCTTGTCTAGGTTGTAGATACACCTGAGCCAGAAACTGTGCAGAGCTCCTCTAATTGCTCACTTCATTTCAACCTCAGTATTCATTCTGATGCATGTGAAAGGTTCTAACTTTTTCTGGCAGACCGAGGTTCATTCAGAACTCATGGTTCCTGATCCATACAAGTGAGGTAAAACACAGTATTTTGGATTGGGATTCTCCTCCTGATTTGGAGCTCTTGTAGCCCAAGCAAGAGGAGCTCACTTTTACACTGTGCATCTCGTCCATCTCGGAAGATGACTATGATGCCAGTGCTCTTGTCCTATTTCCATCACAACCTTTAATGGCCACTAATGAACAAACTTCCCAAGGCACATCACTTATGATGCCAGTTTTCTAGAAGTAATATCATGTCATTTTCCCTGTTGTGTCTTATATGTCTGTCATTCATGGAATCCAGTTGTTTTCCCTCTTTATATTCCTTTTTCAATTGCTAAGCATCATGCTCAGCTTAGCTTATGAGATCTGCCAAAGCCACAGCACAGAACCATAGACATGGAAGGCAGCAAGAAAAAGACAGTTCCTGGACTGCTTAAACCTAATTCGAAGGTGTCTGTAGTACTGAGCATTTCATAGGTTGTCCCATCCCTGAGATGAACCCATAGCTTCTGCCCAGGAAGTCAGGACAAGTTGAACTTTTTGTTGTTGGTTTAGTTTGTGAAATGCTGTCTGTCATGATCGTTTTGTTTGGTTTTATATGTGCACCATAAACAGATAGTGGAGGATTTGCAGGGGATGAAAGTCCCTCATTGTCGTCTTGCTTGGGGTACTGCTGAAGCCACTGTGGCCATCACTGAGATCATTAGCAGCTAGGTTGAGATTAGTATGATGCCTGGTTAAACAGAGACCTGCATTTTGGTCGTAAAACCCAGGACAATTATCTGTCATAAGAGATCAAGGATGGAAAGCAATTTAATTCCTCTGGTTTGACAAGTTACCATCTGTCAACTAAATTGTAGTAACTGATAGCAACTGGTCCATAGCAAGGGTGAAATGAAATGCACCATAACCTCCTCTGAGTGGCCTGGAGGCACACTTTCTGTTCCAAGTTCACGCCTGAAGAAGATAAGTTTTTAGACTTAAAACCAAGTAAGGCAAGCCATGTCCTGCAGGGGTTTTGGCATCGGTGCCAAAAATGACATTTCCCTGAAATGTAAGATGTGAGTGGGCTGTGTGAGATTAGGACACCACTGTTAAGGGGCTGTTTGCTTGCTTTAGATATTGAGAGAGAGGGAATCATCATAATAATAAGGTATTAACTAGGAGTGGGTTGATTGCTGAAATTTGCAGGAAAAAATACTTGGAAGTGGTATAATGCTCCCTGCCATAAGTGGTTCCCTTGAGATAGGCTCTTGCTTTCCATTGCAGCTTGTTTTGCGCAGCCCATATTTAATGTAGAGGTTTACATCCCAGAGATGACTGAAAAATAGTTGTTCACCTCTCCATGAAGAACTTTGCTAGGAACAAACAACAAAATTAATATCAGGATTTGCTACAGAAAAAAAATGTAATTTCTGATGAAAAATTGAATCCAGGAATATTTTAAATAAACTGTAAATATTTGTTGTTGAAAGGTGTTGTTCTTTACGGAGACACTAACTTACATATCTTAAACTCCTCATATTTCATGGCCAGTCAAGTCCTTGACTGTAGTGCTCTGTCAGAGCTGTTATCTAGTGGAGAAGTTCAAACCACAGAGGAGCATGAGGCCATGAAGAATTTGAATTACAGCTCCTTGAGAAGCTGATATCTGATCTGAAATTTTGTGAAGATTTTTTGTTACTTGGTGGGGTTTGTATGAGAATAAAAAATTTCCACGGAAAGAGGGATTTTTTATTACCTAAACACGCACATGTTTAGCAGGATTTTTTTTCAAGTTGGTTTTGATGCCATCTTTGCAAGCAGCCCTACTACTAGCCTTGGCAGTCTCTGGAGACCTGAGCACAGACCCACTAAGGTCAAGGGGAAGGTGCTTTTCACTTCACTTACGGGATTTTAGGCCATGAGCTCTATCAATAGTTTAAGATGCATTGAGATGTTTCCTATATTCCTACACCTCTTAAAATCAAAAGTTACATTTCTCTTGAGGCTTGATTTGCACTTAGATTGTCTTGATTCTAACTTATGATTTGCACAGTGGAGCTCAAGGCCATGCCCAGTGCTTTTCAGCACACTAGTAATATGAGTAAATAGTAATAATTGTAACTGTTAAGTGACTGTTGGCCTTGTCAATGAGAACCATTGTCACTGACCCAGTGCTTCTCACCAGTAACTGTTTCCAATTATTTTGTGTTCTGCGTTGTGTAGCCCTGGTGCAGATTACGGCTGGCGTATGCCAGAAGGAAAGAAGGTTTTCACTCCTTCTCCCCTCTACGTTTACAGCACTGTGACAAGTCCAAAACAGAGGCTCTGGAGGATGATGAGATAGAGGAGTTTTACAAGATACTAACAGAGAGGAAGGAAATAGACAACATCTTCCAAAAGTACTCAGATGCAGAAGGGTTCATGTCCTGCCAGAATCTGGTGAGGTTCCTCTATGAGACGCAACAAGAAGAAGATGCTGTTGTTGCTGCCCCTGCCTTAATTCAGAGATATGAACCCAATGAAAGAGGTAGGTTGGAAACCCTGGCTGGTTTGGTTCAAAATCGTGCTTTCTTGATCAACCATGAATTGCTTTGCTGCTGCTTTCTTCTGTAGCCATGTGTGCCATTTTCTCCTCACAGCTGCTTCTAAACACCCGTTTTCTAGGGGAACATTAGCAGCTCTAGGAGAGGAGGGCACAGGAGAGCCTGGGAAATATTTCTCTTCAGTTTTGGTTTGGGTACACTGAGCAGCTAGAGAGGGGTTGATACAGAGTTGGCTGAAGGGTGGCCAAGGGAAAGGCTCTGGTGGCTTATTCAAACGCCAAGACCTCACGTGGCTTTGCAAGGTTAAGAATGTCGCAGTATTTCTGTTCTCCAGAAGCAGGAGTGGAGGCAGATGTTTTTGAATGTGGGCACCTGAAAAACTATCAGGTGATGAGATCTCTGAGTAGATGGCCAAGAAGGTGACAGCTGTTTAGGAGCCCAATCACAGAACTTTCTTTCTGCTCAGGAATTAAGTGAATTGCCACCCTGGAGCACTTGGGAGGACATGTTCAAGAAATGAACACAGGATCATAGGCTGGTTTTGCACTATCGTGTTATACCTTCAGGAGAGGGTAAATGCTTTGCAGATGTCAGACTTGGGGATTAGATTGAGATCTAGCTCAGTCCCTCAGGATAGGAAGATCTCAATTTCTTCCCAAAGTTGGGTAATTTTGCATTTACCCTTTGCAAATCATATATTCATTGGATAATCCAGACAGGATTTATCTGGCTATGTTTAGACATCTGACAACTTCTCTGTGTTGGTATGAAGGAAGCTTGAAGTGCTCAAATGGAGATTTCTGTACTGTATATCTCTAGTGACAGATGAGGTAAGTGCTGTCTTTGACACTTTTAAGGTGTTATCAAGGACAGCAAAGGTAGTAAAAAGCCATGCTTGAGAAGAGGTTTTAAAAGCATTTCCAGGCAGATGAAGCTGTCATCATCATCTGAACAGCATCAATAACTTTACTATTAGCTGAATGCCTTGAATGCCTAGTGAGCACACTTTGCCTTTAAGATCCTGTGGAGAGCAGCAGGGATCATGGTGAAGATGATGGCACAACCTGGTGGGGTCAGGCTTTCAGTATGGGGTTTCTGTCTCTTTATCTGGCAGCCAAGAGGGGTAACGCCATGACCAAGGATGGTTTCCTGATGTACCTGCTGTCTGATGATGGGAATATATTCAACTCCTCCCACCGTAAAGTTTACCAGGACATGACTCAACCTCTCAGTCACTACTTGGTGTCATCTTCACACAATACCTATCTTATGGAAGACCAGCTCACAGGTCCAAGCAGTACAGAAGCCTATATCAGGTAATGTGTGTGTGTGTATTTATGTGTGTGTGTGTTTATGTGTGTGTGAGAGGTTGACCTCTTTCTCATAGAAGACATAGGGTGCATCTATATTGCTAGATGGCAAGGGGACCAAGAAGCAATCTCGCACTCTGAGACCAGGTAATGTGGGCTGGCCCATGTTGCATGGATGAGCTGTTTCTAAACCAGGTTGGCCATGCCCCTCTCTTGATAGTGCTTTGACCTGGGTCTCTGCTGGGCCCTATGTGGTGTCCACTGGACTGTAAGGTGTATAATTACCTACATCTAGGAGTAGTTTAAAATATCTGTAATCATGTGCAGGCTGGATGGCAGCCCTGTCTAGCATGGTGTTTTCAAAGCCTGATGCTGAGGGGGTGTGTTGCATTCCCCAGGATATGGCATGAGATCATGTGTGCAAGGAGCTTACAAGGTGCAAAGATTTCTGGGATAGAGCTGCAGGACTGTGTAGGGACCAGAAGCAGCCAAAATGGTGCATACTGTCATGATGCTTACGATCTGTGCTGCCTTTTGCCTGGCATGGACTATCTCTAGAACCATGCTGGGGGTTATTGTGGAGAGACTTAGTTGAAGAAGTCCAAGAAAAGTGGTGGGATGTGAGCTGATGAAGCAGGGTGGGTGATCAGGAGATTTTTGCCTGGTCCCTCTTTAGTGGCTCAGATGCTTCCACAGCATCCCTGGACAGAACATCAGGGGTTGCCTACTTCTGCCTTTACAATGACTGCTGTCTGATGTCTCATGGCCAGACGTTTGCAGTGGCCTTTACTAACTTTCACAACCACTTTACATCATTTCTGCTATGACGTGTACTTTTATCAATTGAGACAGCATTTCCTTCTAAGCAAGCCAATGACTGCAATTCCGGCTTTGTTTATTGCTTATCTGATTCTCAGGGAACAATGGCTGTCTACAGCCACAAGCTCAGAAGAGTAGAGAGTGAAATGTGGCACAAGTTCCTTTTCAGTAGCTGTCTGAATTCTTCTTACAGTATATTAAAATTACAGAATTGTGTTTTTGTTGTAAAAAAGAATATTCCATGATTCTTACTGCAATGAGTTAAAGGAGTTGTGTTACCTGAAACATATAGAGAGTTACTGTAAAAAAGACAAGATCACCTCCTAGACAAGATAAGTCTGTACTTATCTTGTAGGGAGGGGGAACCTACATTTGAAAGTAAACTAAAATGGAAGTGCGGATATGTAGAGGCGGGAGTTTCAAGTGGAAAATCAGTCTGTAGACTGAATTTTGGAATCTGTCTCTCGGCAGTCTCCCCAGCTATGGTGAAGTTCCCATAGCTCCCTCCCTGACAGCTCTGAGGATTCATTTCTCATTTCCTATCAGATCTAGATGAAGAAGTCACATCATCCAAGCTTTGTGAGCTGGCTTCTAAGGCTGACTGTCTTACTGTCTTTCTTCCAATGCAGTCACTTTTGATTTTTCTTCTCTCTTCACCGGTGGGAAAAGACTTTGGACACAGCCATGAGTGTCCTTTCTCATCTGACTCTCTGTCTGCTTTGAATAGTTCTTACCTTGGACTTTCACTGCCTCCTTTCTCAGATCTCACTGTGCTTTCCTTGCTCAACCTTGAGCTCTCTTTGCTGACTCTCAGCTTTCCTGATCCCATCCTTTCTCCATCTTCTTTCCTGTTTTTCCAAGCTCCTTTTTTCTCCCTTGCTCCCTAAACTTTCCATCAGCCTTCCCAGGTAATACCTGTGCCTGATGCACTCTCATTTTGAGATGGAGCAGAAGGTTTAGAACCCAACCAGGTCCCTTCTTTGTTTCCAGAGCCCTCACCAAAGGCTGCCGCTGTGTGGAACTGGATTGCTGGGATGGCCCTAACTCGGAACCCGTCATTTATCATGGCTACACTCTCACCTCCAAGATCCTCTTCAGTGATGTCATTAAGGCCATCAAGAACTATGCTTTCAAAGTAAGAATGAGGGATCCTCCAAGATTTCTCATATTGCACAATCCAAGACTGATAGTAGGTCTCTGCCCTCCCGGCAGAAAGCATAAACAATGAAGACTTCACCTTAGCATTTCTCATGGGTACAGGGTGTGTCCTTCTTTCTGGGCATCCATGTTCTGCTTTCTGCAGAGATGCATTCCTGGTAGTTGCTGAACAGGGAGAGCACTATCTCCAGCACATCTGCATCCTGGACCCTACTGCAATGAAAACGATGCCCAATATCTTGAGCATACCTGGTGGGAAACGCAAACAAGCCCATGATTTGTGTGGCTTTGATGTCTGAGGGTCCAGTCCTGGTTTAGAGGAACCCATGTCCATGCATTTTGGAGGGACTGATATGAAGGACTGCTTCTACTCTGCTTTAAAAGGAATGAGCAGGTCTTGAATCTCCTATGGCAGTATTGGGCCAGCAGTCTTTCAAAACCCTTGGGTCTGTCCAGACTCACTGGGCTTTCTGCTATTTTCTTAAAGTGCATTTCAGAGCTTTGGGGCTGTAAAGCAGTGACGATGACAATGCCTTCGGCACACAAAATGACTAGGAGGAGGCACAGGGAACCAGATCAGGCCTATGTATGAAAGGAGGAAGGATGTCCTCCTTCATGTCCATCATGTCACCTAAGGACTTGAGCAAACCCAGTGGTTTCAAAGCCTCCCTTCCCAGTCCTTCCTCTGAGGTAGAAAGATGCTCTGATACACAGTGCAAGTGGAGAATGGAGGCACAGGGAGCCTCATCAAAGTGCCACAGCAAGTCTGGGGAAGGCATCCTGACCCAGCCTGGTGCCCTGTCCATTGGATCATCATCTCTGGAAGGCATCAGCAGGGATCTGAGTAGCTACTGCATAGTTAAATTTGTCCATTTTAAACAAATACTCATTTTAACAGAATACTGGACCCTACTCTTGACACACTCATTTCCAGAGAGAACAGCATGGCCATTATATCAATGGCCATAGACTGGTGAAATTTCACTGATTATGCATATTTCTCTTTTGTTCTAGACCTCGCCATACCCTGTCATCATCTCCCTGGAGAACCACTGCAGCGTTGACCAGCAGAAGGTCATGGCTCAGCACATGACGACGATCCTGCAGGACATGCTCTTGGTTGCCCCAGTCGATGGAAACAAATCCCAGTTCCCCTCCCCAGAGGTAAGCGAGGCCCCTCTAGCACTTTGTGCCTTCTGAGGGTGGGATAAGAGAGAGGTTTGTCTTCTTGCTGGGTGCCAAGTAGTGGACAATATGCCTGAGGACTGGTGGAAACTGCACTTGCAGATGAACAGCGATTGTCTGTGGGCAGTGGTTGAATAAGGAATAGGCGTATCTAGATGTAGCCTGTGCACATCAAGCACAAAATGCCCTGTTGCTCCTTGTTTGTTGTCTGAAGTCTCAGAGAAGACATCCCTGCAGGACTGAGGACATTCCTGGTCCATTTACCAAGGCCAGGGCATATTCTTAATCCCATGAGGAGGTTGGTTTTCTGGCTTGTCCCAAAGGAGCTGAATCCTGAGGGTTTGTCTTGTGTCTGTTCCCCACACCCCAAAGCTGAATATGACCTTCTTCAGGCTGATCCTCTGAAGCACTGTTAGGATGCTGCACATGCAGGGAAGATGACTACAGGGTGTCTTTGTGTTTTTAATCCAGCAAAACTGGACACTGGCTGATTTCTTGCTAGGTGAGATGTTTTGCTCTGTGCTGAGGGATGCAGCACACACTCCCTCCTTTAACGCCTTGAGTGCTCTACTGTGGAGATCCAGACTGTTGATTAGGAAGCGATGAGGGCTGGAGAGACAGCTGTGATTGCTTGCCCCTCAAAACTCAAGGGGAAAAACAGTACAAGTACCCTAAGACTATCAAGCACAGTGTCCTCCCACTGAGCATGGCCTGGGGTTTATGTTTTTTTTTTCTTTCTTTTCTCTTAAGCATTTTGCAGAAACAGACTTCTGTGTAGATAGCTGCAGTCCCTTTTAAATTGCATTTGTTTGCTAAAGAAATAATTTGACAAGAATTGGATGAGTATGCCTAGCCAGAGCTGGAAGGAGTTTGTGAGTGGGATAAAGCTGGCAGTCAGCAGGGGAGAAAGGAGAGGAAAATGATCCACCCAAAATATCTTCTGTATTTGTTCTCTCTCTCCCTTTTTCTCTTTTCCCTTTCTGACTTTCCCCTTTTGTCTGGGAGTGTCATGCCTCGCTTGATACAATGCCTAGCACAGAGGAACGATGATCTGGGTTGGTCCCTAGGCACCAGTGCAATAAATCAGGATGAATCATAATTTTTAATGCTGCTGCCTCAGCAGGACCTTTGCACTGGTGCAGGCAAGGTGCCTCTATGTAAGAAGTGGCTCTCCCAGTGCGAGGATACACCCAGCATGGAGACAGGTCTCTGCAAGCTGTTACTGAGTTGGAAAAATCAAAGTCTTCACTGTCACCTCCTGGCTTGCTGTTTATCCCCGATGCAGGATCAGGAAAGCTGCTGATGGCTTTTCAAAACACTGCCTTGTGACCAGAGGAATGATATGAAGCTAGAAAGGAGAGAGACCAGGGAAAGAAATGTGTGATGTGAGTGTAAGAGAATGACCCCAGCTTCCCAAAGATGTTTTTCCCATTCTTGTGTTCATCCAACCTCCTGCTCTGATTGCCCAGATGGACACGTGGCCCCAGTTGGAACAGAACTGCCCAGATCTACCTTAGTGAATGGATTTGGGCTGATATGCTCCATTGGAGGGACTGAAACATTAAAGTGAGAAAAATTGCCAGTGTAGCAAAGCCTGTCCATTTCCCTCTGGTACTTTTCCTCTACCTTCCTGCTATGTGAACTAGGAGAGTGCAAAGGGCTGAACTGCTGATTTTTTGGTGGAAAATGCATTGAAGCTGGAACATGAAGTTAAAAAACAAACTAGGAACCTCTTCGATTTTCCACTTCCTTGTGAAGCTGGCATGGGGAAGCCTGTGATACCGTACTATTTTCTATGTTAAAAATGTGGGATCTGTCACTGGGAAGAGGGCTGACAGGCTGTAAAAAAAAACAAAACCAGGTGAACAATTACTGCAGAGTGTGTTAGCAGGGCAGTGTCAGTATCAACACATAGAATCAACACGGTTTGGATTCATGTTAACGATTCGTACCACAGCCCAGGGCAGGCATCTGATTTATTAGGCTCCATTCAGGAATGGTGCTGGACTACACAGAGCATCTAGAGCTGCTGTCTTTAGGTCTCAATTAAAGTCTATAGGATGAAAGGCCAAAAGCCACACAAAACCTCCAGGCAACACCGGGGTTGTAGGGAAGAGCTGCTCCAATCTCTCCTGCTGGTTGCTGGTAGCCTTAAGCCACATCCCTGATCTGCACAGCAATCTGCCAGAGCCCCTTCCTCCTCTCGCTGCATCCCAGATAGAAATTCTGCAAAAACCCAACCCTGGAATGAGAGTAAAACAGCTGCCAAAAATGCATGCAACTATTCAGTGTATCAGGCATATCTGAAACCCCTCCAACTCTTTATTACTGGACTTCATTGTTTACGGTGACAGTGACTTGGGGTTTCACAGACCTGTCTTGGTAGGTGACCCGTAGGACCATAACCCCCAGTTGAGAGCCCCAGTCCAGTGGCAGGGACCTCTGCCATCCCACACCTCCACTGTCCCACCAGCTGTCCCACCAGTCACACCCGTTGCTGGGTCCAGTCCCACCATTTGACACCACTTTGAGCCGTGCACCTCAGTAACCACTTCCAGTATCACAGCGGCAATGCAGGGCTCAGCACAACTGATCTGAGCAGCAGGGTGGCTGCTGTGCTCTGCCCTGTGCTCACGGCAAGGCAGTAAAAGCCTCTAAATTTATCTCAGCTAAGTCCAGTGGACCCTGGGAGCCATCTGCCAGGGACAGTTACTTTTGCATCGTACACTCAGCATGAAGGTGGCTTCAAGCCCTCTGCCTTATGCCCAACTCCACATCTACGCCTGTCTCCTAGGTTAGCCCAGCTTGTGTCAGCCTTGTCTGCAGTGTGTCTTCTTGGCTGAAGTTCTTGAGCTGAGTGTCCCTCAAATCTCTCAAAACCCCCTTTGATAATGTGTTTCTTCCCCTCTTACGAAGACCCTCTTCATCCTCTGGTGCCATTCATTGTTCAACCCTGCAACACTTCAGCTTACAACTGGGCTGAAAGACACACACAGATTCAGTTAGTGCATCTGGTCTGCACATCTCATGATGAATGAGAACATGTTAATTAATCCTCACAGCTTCTCAGAAATCTGGAGAGATGGATATCTTCATCCTGAGAGCGGACCCTGTATATCCATGTATGTGAGCACTTCACTTCGGGCTCCTTTTGAGAACAAGCTAATAACAGGGGAGTTGGAGGTGTGGTCCACTTCCTTGCAAGTGTTTGTCTAAATAAACAGGAAGAATCACACCCTGAGAGTGTTTGGTTCTCTCTGTTGACGCTAAAGGTGACTCTAAAGGTGTTGAAGGCACAGAAAGTTTGATGAGGTGGATCACTTTACAAATCTTCCACTCCCACTGAGATGAAAATTGGAAACCTTGTCATGGCTTTCAGGTTGCTAATAGGGGCAAGAAACTTTCAGGTAGGATAGACATGTGTATGCAGATTTTTAAAAATCCTCTGCTCTTTACAGCTTTGCCCCTTCTGATAAAATCAACGGTGCTTTCATTTAAGATGGATGCTGTATCCCAATTCACAGACTCCCAGAGGAAGCAAAGCCATGTGTCAGAATCATTTCATTTGCAGAGCTGAGCATGTTCAGCGTGCAGCACAAAAGGTGGGAGAGCTGGGGAGCTCCCCTTGTGGAGAACTAAGGCAATGTGATTTACAGGGCACATGAGGAAGGGGAAATGTTGCATCTATTCCAGCAGCCACTCCACTATATGTTCTCAGTAAAGTCCAGCATCCTTGTACCCTTTCCTGTTTTCTTCGCTTGTGTTCCACCTTGGGCTTGCCACAGGCATCTGGAATAGCTTATGATCTGCTTGGAGAATGTTTATTATTTCAGCTAATGCTTCGTCCTAAAACAAGGGATCTGCTCAACAGCTGAACTGATGAGCCGAGTGTCTTTCGCCTCAGGCTAGAAATACTTAACATCACATGAAGGCAAACCAAGAGAGATGGAACAAGTGCATGTGAGTGTCTGTGTCTGTGTGTATCAGCTTATTTAAAACCTTGTTAAAGAAGATAAAGCACTCAAATTTCGGACTTTGCTTCCTAGCACCCATATTAAATGAAGGAAATGTTTGGCACTGGCACTTCTGCAGGAAGCAACGCTACTGTAGAACAGCACCTTCTGCAGGAAATAGAGATGAAAATACTCAGTTTTGGGGTGAATCTCACCCCTCATTGTGGACCAATAAGCTAATGCTTCTCTGGAGTTCAGTGGCACATGGACTTCTTTCCCTCGTAGGTATGGTGGAAGCCACCTGCACAGGGGGATGCTAAATCTCTGTAATGCAGCAGACCCAGTCTCTTAGATTTCAAGGTCAAAAGGGGACCACTGTAGTCACCCTATGGAGAGTCTTGTATCACACAGTTTGGGCTGACCTGTCCCCACGGGGAGCATCTGCAGCATATCCAAAGTTTCCCAGAGTAACCACAGTCTAGACAGAATAACAGCAGCACTGAGGACCCACTGCTGGCAGCCCTGGTATAGGGAGTGGTGAGGAGACAAGGTGGAAGCTGTGTTGCTGTGCCTTCACTGCTGGTGTTATTCGCCATCTGGGATGAGTTTGTGCCAGAAATTACACCTCTCACTTGCTGGACAGGCTGTCCTGAACTGGACAGGATTAAAAAGGGCTGATAGCCCTACTGGTAATTAAAAATCAAGCAACATGCCCCAGATACCTTCTCCCTAGTTCTCTACCGGTGAGCTGTGAGATGAGGTGGTAAGGTTTCTCATGGGACGTTGGAAAGCAGAGGCAGATAATAAGGTATTATATAGAAGGATGCTATCTGCAGCCTGCAAAGGCCAAGAGAGATTTCGCTGCCCCCCTCCCCAGTGCAATCCCTCCAGGCTTGTCAATTCGAAGTATTCACAGGAGCATAGAAACTCTCACAGAGCTGGATTCCACCTCCTACCAGTGGGCCTTGTGGAAGGACAGGAAAGAGCTGGATGATGAGGGCAGGAGGGTGGTTAGAGACACGCGAGCAGCAGACTGAAGTGAGCCTCTGAAGATGAC
>NW_010145477.1:0-1661 GCF_000699245.1 Pterocles gutturalis | reverse complement strand
AAAGCTAACTCTATCCCAGCCAAAACCAGGATATTCTTCACCCCTTATTCCATACCATTTGTATCATGCTCAGGGTCCACCATCCGTCCTCTCTTTTTATATATGCACACAGATATGATTCCCTTGGTCTATAGACCATCTCTCCATTGAGTTCATTTAGTTCCTGACTGTGGTCTCTGTCTGTCATGACAGTTTTTCAAGACAGGAAGAATGACGTGGATTTCACTCAGTTGGCAGAATACGTGATGTTGGATGCAACAGATGGATGGTGTATAGTCTCTGTTGCATGCTGCATCTGGAATTTACACATGTGGTGTATCTGGCACAGTCCATGTCCGTCGTCTGTGGGTTGAGGATGTCGTTCTCAGGGAAGTTACTGAATGTCAGTTTTGGTTCAGTCAAACCTGGGTGATTCTGAGTATAATATAATATATAGCTATCGTAGCAATGATAGTATACAATGAAAATGTTATGCAACAACTAACATTATACAGCTGAATTCATTGGCCACTTTCACCCAACATCAAATCCCCTTGAGGTGTACATCGGACCTGTCCATCCTTCTGCATCACCCACAAAGTGCACCCAGGTCCCTGAGCAAAAGCAATCCCATGCCAATTACCCTTACCCGAGGCAGGAAAAACCCAGACTGTCTTCCCCAGCATATTCTTAATATGCTTTATGGGGACTTTATCCCCTTCCACAGTACGTAAAAGTTCTGATTGGGCAGAGCGAGCTCGACTGGCAGATCATCTAGTGTTGACTAATCAGGTGCCTTTTGTACCCCACTTTCTGAAAGTTCCACCCCCCATTGCTTTCAGTGTAGTCTTTAGCAGTCCATTGTATCGTTCAATATTCCTGGAAACTGGTGCATGATAGGGGATGTGGTACACCCATTCAATGACATGTTCTTTGTCCCAAGTATCTATGAGATCATTTTGGAAATGAGTCCCGTTGTCTGACCCAATTCTTTCTGGGGTGCTGTGCCACTAGAAGATTCCATTTCAAGGCCCAGAAGAGTATTCGGGGCAGTGGCATGGGGCATGGCATGTGTTTCCAGCCATCTGGTGGTTGCTTCCACCATTGTGAGCATGTAGCACTTACCATGATGGGTTTATGGGAGTGTGATGTAATCAGCCTGCCAGACTTCTCCATATTTATATTTTAACCAGTGTCATCCATACCAGAGTGGTTTTAACCTCTTGGCTTACTTCATTGCAGCACAAGTTTCACATTCATGGATAGCCTGTGCAATAGTGTCCATGGTTAAGTCCACCCCTTGATCACGAGCCCATCTATACCTTGTGTCTCTTCCCTGATGGCCTGAGGCAGCCCATTGAGCTAAGAGTTCTTCACCCTTATGTTGCCAGTCTAGGTGCACCTGAGACACTCTGATCTTAGCAGCCTAAACCACTTGCTGGTTGATTCAGTGTTCTTCAGTAGACTGACTCTTGGGTACCTGAGCATCTACATGACGTACCTTTCCAACCAGCTTTTCTACCCAGGCAGCAATATCTTGCCACAGTGGGGCAGCCTAGATGGGTTTACCTTTACACTGCCAGTTGCTCTGCTTCCATTGCTGTAACCATCTCCCAAAGCATTTGCCACTGTCCAAGAGTCAGTGTAGACATGGAGCACTGGCCACTTTTCTCATTGAGCAA
>NW_010145476.1:0-2974 GCF_000699245.1 Pterocles gutturalis | reverse complement strand
TATTATTACTATTACTATTACTATTATTACTATTATATCATTATTATTTCAGACAGGAACTCTCAGACAGGAACAGGGCACCTCACTGGCTTTAGAGGGTTTTTTCGAAGGTCTCAGTTACAGCTCCCCTTACGTTTGGATGGCTGTTGATCCAAGTTCTATCCCGCTTGTTCCCCAGTACCTTGCAAAAATGGAGTGCTCTGCTGCTATGTCGTGCAGCTGAGCTGAGAATCAGCCTGAATCTTTATCAGCAGCTGACTTGGAGACAGCTTGCTCCTGCGTCTAAACCAGCTGGCCCAGTAATTGAGCATTGGCTTTCATTTTCCTCTAGTAAATAACGCAGGGAATGACAGGACTTGACCTCGCGTTAAGATTGAAGCTCCTTGAGAACATCCTCTGGCCTTTTTGTGTTGGACAAAACATCCAGAGCAGCATGAAACAGGTTCAAAGCCCCGTTTGGGTTTTTTTTGATCTGGGATAGGAGGGAGGCGTTACAAGGCTGCTCGGTGAGGACAGAAGTGGATTCGGAATAGATGGGTGAATACCACGGGGTTGGTGAGGCAGCAGGTATCAGAGAAATAAGAAACAATAACCTGGAAAAGCACAAATGGTTTGGGAATAAGCTTGGGGAAGGACTGAGACGTCTTTCCTCCACATGTGCTCCCTGGAACTTTAGATGCTGCTGTACCTCCCAAAGTGAGATTTGGCTGCGGACAGAAATCTCTAAGTGCTTAACTAGGAGACAGAAACACAAAAAGGAATGATATTGTGGCAGGAGCCTTCTGCACAGCAGGCGCAGGGTTGGTAACTTGTGACTGCACTGGGGACAGGCCAGCCTGGAGATTTTTCCATTAAATTGTCCATGTAGAGTGGGAAAGAACCGGGGCCACCAGGAATCAGGATGTGACCAGGATGTATATAACCCAGCTACAGCCCCAAGCGTAGCTGGTTCATGAACTGAGCACAAACAGGACGGGAGAATCATGCAGGAAAACTCCTCAGCACCTTCAGAACCCTTCCATTATTTATTTATTTTTCCTCAAAGCAAGGAGAGATTACCTGGAAAGGGAACCACTGCCTCTTCAGCCAGCAGAAATTCCCCTGTTAACACGTGAGCAGCAGTCTCAGAGCCTGACACAAGGACACGCCTGTGCTGATGGGCTCTGGACCCACCAGGAATGACCCAAACGGTGACGTGGGACAGCACAGCCCTGCTGAGAGTGGATAATTAGCAGCACCAATGTATCTCTGCCTTACCTGTAGCCGCTCAGTTGTCAGCATCCCTTCAGAGGGGGACAACGTACCAAAACCAAACCTGCCCGCAGTTTCTGAACGGTGTGAGCCCTTTGTGCTTCTGCCCAGCGTTTGGCTGGTGGGAAAGGACCCAGCCAGACCCTGACACCAGCAGAAACGGTTTCAAGCAGGGAACTGGAGCATTTCCTTCCTTAAAGGTCTGTCCCTGCGTGTACAACTACAACTGCTGCCTTAACGCCCAGTAATTCCCATGCGGGGTGGTGCAAGGGCTGCTGCCGGTCGCTGGGCTGCGGGAAGGGGAGGTGTTAGTGCTGGGAAACACTCGGGTGCTTTACAGTGTGTTGGAATCGAGACCCATGCTCCTGCCAGCTGCCCTCCCTCGTGCCAAGGAAGAGGTCACTGAGTTTGCAACTATTTGCTCCATGAGGTCCAACGTTTTACTTTAAGGCCAGCTTCGCAGCAGGCATAAACAGGCAGAAGTCTATTGCCTGCAGCGAACACTAGAATAAACTACTGCGGTAAAGTAGGGTAAGGATTCTAGGGAGAGGTGAAAAGGTGGGCTATCGCCCTTTTTAGGGGGCCGTTGGCCCTGAGCAAAACCAATCTGCTCAGAAATCCCAGCAAAAGGGGTTTCGCCTGCTCTGCTCCCAGTGGCACGGCCAAAGCCGGAGCTGGCGGGTCAGGTGTGTTGGACACTTGCAGAAACTGGATTTGGGGATAGTGGAAACTATTTTTATCAATGCTTTTATCAACATTTTCTCCTTTTTGAGCATACTTCCTCTATTCTACGATTCATCTGAGTCCTCCTATAATCATACTGCTCTCCAGCTCCTGCACCGGCACAAGCAGGAGATTTATAGAGCTTTCAACTTGCCGGGTACCTGCATTCCCAAGGTCGTCCTCTGCTCGACTTTTACAGCTGCTCCCGGCTGCTCTGCATGTCGATGTGGCGGAGCAGCATCCCACCAGGGAGTGATCCTTCACTTCCCCAGCTCCCAGCTTTCTAGGAAGGGCTGTGACAAATGTCCCCAAAGAGATTTAACTCTTCGGCTTACAGACCTGAGCTTGCCCCAGCTCGACGCTTGGGCACTCATCCCAAACCGCAACCGGGAGCATCACCCTTCTGTGACGAGGATGTAATTACAGCTGCTGAAACCACAGGTTATTAACCCTCATGTGTTGGGGTAAGCCATTATTTCTTAGAGAGTTTAGCCTGTAAAGAGCCCCTGGTCTGCACGGGGAGGAGCAGGGGGCCGCAGCGGGGCAGCTCGCTGGCCGAGATGTGCCACCAAAGGGCCACGCGGAAATGTGGGGGGTTCACAGAACCACAGGAAGGTCCCTCCCAGCCCATCCAGTGCCACCCCCTGCCACGGGCAGGGACACCTTTCACTAGCCCCCAGGTTGCCCAAAGCCTCATCCAGCCTGGCCTGGGCTGGGAGGACGGGAGCCCATGGCAGGGCGGGTGGTCTGCAGGAGAACCACGTTCCTTTAGACTTCCACAAATATTTAATGTACCCTTTCTAGAGCCATTATTCCCCAAACCAGGCCCTGTGGCCCACTGAACCAGGGGAAGCATCTACAGCACCCTCTTTAACCACATTTTCTGTCACAACTTCTGTGAAGGAGCTCTGGGCCATCCCCTCCTGAGGCTGGCAGCGCTGGGAGGTCCTCAGGCGGGTGTACCGGCCCCTTCAGCCACCAAGTTTGCCCTGATGTGGTT
>NW_010145475.1:20502-29743 GCF_000699245.1 Pterocles gutturalis | reverse complement strand
AGTTGGGCCACGGCCGTGGTGCAGGACAATGGTGGGGTGCGCAGGGGAGGAAGAGGAGGATGAGGAGGGGTGAGGGTGCCGCTGTGGCAGGCCCTCGGCGGGGGTTGCTCGCCTTCATGGGGGCCTGGCCTGATGGCTGCTGCTCAGTGCAGCTCTGCGGCAGTATCCTCTGAGGAGCTCTCTTGCAGCAGGCTCGGGAAAGGAGTGGCCGTTCTCCCCATGAAGTATTTAGCAGGTCTGCCCCGGCCGCATCCTCTGGTGGGAGCCCCGGTGGTGCCTGTGGTCATCTCGGAAACGCTCCAGTGCTGGGTTACAGGGTGCGGGACGGTGCTGAGCGGAGAGGGGAGCTTGGGGTAGTTGGCAAAGCCACAGCTGGGCTGTACAGGCAGAACAGACTGTGAGTAAATACACAGACTCGGTCTTCACACAGGAGTGAGTCGCAGAGTTCAGTATGGTGGTTACGCTATAGAAAAGTGCTTGTCACCATGGTGACCAAGCAATGCTGCATCTTCCTGGGAGTGGAAGGTGCCAGTCCCGGGGATCTGCAGTGGGTTAAATGCAGCTGTCTTTACCTTTTGAAGCCAGGGATCACAATCTGTGTTGGAATTTTATCTATGCCCATGAAGTGAATTGGTTGGAATCAGCCTGGTGCCCACCTGATAGCAATATGTATACAGGAAGGACAGCATGAGTGTACACCGGTATCCGTTGCAGGCAGTGGCTTCCAAAAAGAGCCTTGCAAAACCAAAGACACCAGTGGGGAGTGCGGCAGGGCAGGATGGGGACATCTAGCAGTCGCCAGGTGTACCAAGAGCTTTCCTGGTATTTTGAGGGGGTTTTGTTTTGGTTTGTTTTTTACCAGCAGCATACATTACTCTGATAAAAGTTATTGTTGCTCCATACAAACTTTGGTCCTCTTCAGGAATTCCTAAGTATTCACCCCAGAACCCTAGAAAAAAACTCCCTAAAAGCCATAATCATAGGTAGTTTCCAAGGAGGGTGACAACAAATCTCCCTGATTCACTGGCAAATTCCTCTATTACTGCATGTCTAGCTAAGAGGAGGGTAGCTCTAAACATGGTCTAAGGGACTCATCATTCAGTGGTTTTCATACCTGGGAACTCAAAGGCTCTGAACCAGGATGAGTCAAAAAAAAAGGAACTCAATAGATTCTCCTTTATCCAAGTCTACTTAGGGTCATGAATGAAGCTTAGCTTATGGAGGTAGTGGCAGATTCGTGAAGCATTTTGAGAGGATTTTTGTTGAAAATGAGAGCATCTTTGAGTCCAAGAACTGCTTGCAGTGCAAAAGACAGGGAGGTGAAAACAACATTCGTGGATGAGCTACCCAAAGTATGTCAAGTGGGTGAGGTAGTACAGTACTGTGAGTACTTGAGCATGCACCAGATGAGCTGGTGTATCTGTGCTTATCCATGCAGAGACATGAGCCCTGGAAGGAAATTAGCCATGTTAGCATGGTGTGGCATTAACGTTAATCTCCCCCATTTCTGAGCAGAATTCAGTGGGTCTCAAAGCACATGTGGCTGTATCATTTCCAGCTCTGGAGTTATTTGAGGCAGACCTGCCCATGACCAACACCAGGCAAAGCAGGCAGCAGCTACAAGTGGTCCTGAAATATCTCCAACCCTGCTGTCAGCTCTGCCAAAGCCAGGCTGGCAACATCACTCAGAGAAAGACCGAGTTGTATAAAACAACATTTATGGCTGAGGGTACTGGCCTCTCAGAAACATCCTTGTTGCCTCTGTTCTCTTCTTCCTAGAGTCTTGAGGGATCCCCATTCCAGTTCCTTTCTGCCTTCTTTCCCTTCCCAATCCTTTTTCTTTCTCCCTCCTCTTCTTGCACAGGAGTAGTCCAGCTGAAATACCCACATCAAAACTGAATTTTACCTACACTCCTGGAAATCCACCAGCCACCTCTCGTACTGCCTTGGGGGATCTCTGCTTGGTGTAGCCACATCCTTTGGAGACCCTCCCAGCTCAGATATGTTCCCTATAGCTAAGCCTGGCAGAAAGCCCCCTTCCCTGTCACCCCTCCTCCCTTTCCAAGACACTGTGGGAATGGCAGCAGCAGCAGAATTACCTGGCTGCTTTTCAGAAGAATGTATCCCAGAGCAAAGTAAGGCAGTGGCCTCAGCCACTCAGTGTAATTAAACGCAAGCATCATTTTTGTGTAGCCTGTGCCGTGGCAACCGCAGCAGTTATTCTCATTCAGCTGGAAGGTTTAGAAGGCAAAGCCGTGGTATTTCACAAAAGATCCTCCTTGCAGGCAGTGCCTTAAACCATTTCAGTGAATGAAATACACACAAGAGTACCAGAGGGGAGAGAGGGGGCGGGAGAAAAACACACTGGATAGAACCGCACTATTTCTGGCTGTGGTTCAATAACAGCTCTTGGGGCAGCACCTGATATACTATTAGGATGAAAAAGGCTGTTTATACATCGTGCTTTGGCTCTCTGATAGCATCTCTGTTTTTTCTCTCTTTCTCTCTCGAGTTCTGCAGAGAGGCAATATATTGTCTTCCCTCTAGTTAAAGGGAGAGGGGGCTATTTGCATAGACAGGTCACTGTTTCTGTTGAAGGTGAAATGAAAGGGCTAGCTAATTCATGCACACAGACAAGAGGATATAGCACTGTACTGTCAGCCATTACAGGAACCAGCAGTAAGACAGGGTGAGGCAGCTCTGCACAGTGCATGCAGCACTTGCCAGAGAAAACCTTTGGGTCAGGGTAGCAGGAAAAGTGATGCTGATACAGAAAAAACAGTCAGAAAGGAAAGGAAAAGCAGAATAAAAGACAACGGGTCAGATTTTTTGCTGCTGTATATGACCCAAAATTCCTCTGGCACTATGGTGGGGAGAGAAAGGGTGTGCTGGTTTTGCATCCCAGCTATTCTGGACTCTAATACACTCAATATACAGCCAGGTGGTGACATGGCAAGGGCAGAGTAACAAGCACCATCTGGGACATGCCAAAGGGACTGTGAGATCCCTTGCCACCTAGGATGGGCTCTATGTATTGTGCTGAGGTGGGCAGCTAGAGCCTGGGTCATGATCTGCTGAAGGGACCAGCAGAACTGGAGAGTCTAGAATTGGAGCTCCTGCAACTCAGACTTGGACCTCCTCGGAGCTTAAGGGGATACTGCTGCCAATGAATGCAAAGGAGATTTGGCAATCACCCTGAGCTAGTGCAGGAGGATAATATAACTTGAGTCTTAGATAGTGTTTTTCATCAAGAGATCTCATGTCTGTGTCATTACTGCTAGTTTTTTATAACTTGGGAATCAGAGATGTGGAGAAGGCGAGGGGAGTTGTCTGAAATTGCCTGGTAAACTAGTGGTAAAAAAAAAAAAAAAAAGGAAACCTGCTGCCTCACACTGCCAAACTGAATTCACTTGTCACACACAAGGGAATGAAACATAAGGCTCCTGTCTTCCTCTCAGTCCTTCAGAGATAAAGCAGAATGCTCTCTCTGAGGTTGTGGATACTGAGGTCTCCAGTGCCAGGATAGCAGATGCCTGCGCTGTGTGGGTCCCATGCCCTGTGAGGATCATTGTCCAGACAGCATGTCTCACTCTGCAACTGGTCTGAAGTATTTGTTCCTCACGTGGGATGGCAAATGGTGGGGAGGTAACTAGATCGATCTCCCTTAGAGGCCTTTGCCTGGGTCTTGGTACGCAAGTTCCAGATGGTACAGAGCCCCTGCTGCTTGGATCTGCACAAAAAGCTGCGTCTTCCTCAACCTATTTCACAAAATGTTTGGCTCGCTCTCGGCTGGTTGCTATTTGTACAAATTAAGCTGAGCTGCCAGGAACGTTTGCAAACAGTGAAAAGGAAAGTGGGATGCACAAAGCAAGTCAAAATAGGTCTCAAATCTGGCAAAATGCCTGCAGGTGCTTATAACATTTGACTTACTCAAGCCCATATATTACACACCCACACACTCATTCATCCAGCTTTCTCTTGCCCTCACGCCCACACATGCTCACCGTTCACAGGTTCATTCACCTTCTCTTCTCCCTCCCCGCTTTCTCTTCCAAACACAGTCATTCCCACACACAAATCTACCTCAGACACACTCTTTGTTCCCCATATACAAACACACACACATTGATGAGTGCTGGAGTGCAGTGTCTGTAGGTGGTATATATACATCCGTACAGCAGACGATGCTGTAATCTCATACCTATGCAGTGAAAAAGCCTTTGGGATCAGTGAGCTGAGAGCTCTGATTGCTCTCACTTTCATGTAAAATACCACTGATCCAGTTTATGGGGCTGGCTGTTTCCATCCTTCCCTGCCTCTGCCTGAACTCTGGCATTGTTTTCCACAGAACCTCCACATGTGCTCATCCTTCCCCTTGCTCCCCTTGACCCTTTCTTCTCCTATCCCACATTGCTGACCAAGACCATGATATTTCAGAGAGCTTGGCCATCCCTGCCTCTCTCCATGACCTAACGCTGGCCCTGATTATCTCACCAGGACAGTGAGGAGGGATGAGCAATGAGCCTGCCATGCAGTGGAGGGGCACGGGGCAGGAAATCCTGCAAGGTGTGGTGAGATCAGAGGCAGAGACGGTAAGCAGTGGGGCGGACCGTGATGCCATCCGAGCAACACGGAGTCCACCTGGCATCGAGCCTGCCTCTAATGGAATGTGACCCACCACTGGGAATGATCTCATCTGTAATCCACTTAATTGAGTTTTATGAGCAGGGCTCTCACATCAGGGAGTGAGCCTGACTTTTTCCTAGCACTCACCCTCCTTTGCTTGCTGTCTGGGGAAGGGAAGTGGGGGGTGCATGCAACTGCTCCACCGTGCTGTTCGTCATCTGGTTTCTGATTTTTTGCCTGCCCTGGAAAATGTGCAGGGAATTGCACAGATGTGCTCTTCAAGAGACCCACTACTTCGTGGTCTAACGTTTGCTTTTGCTGCAGGTAGAGATGCTAAAATTTCCATGTGAATGTTGGTGTTGCTGTCAGGACTGCAAAGCCTTAAGTTCTCCCAGATTTTTGGTCTCTGTGCCAGTGCTGGGTACTCGGAGGAAAGGCTTTGATGTGCCGTACAGAGCTCACATGCGCATGAACCATCTTACCTGGGAGTCCAAGTGTGATGGGGACAGAGTCATTCTGATCTCACTCCTGCTTTCAGCATGCAGTGATCTAAGTGGTGGAGCTGTGAGGATCCCATAAGAGCCTTTGTTGACACTGCAATGTCCTGCCATCTTTAGCATCTGCATCATCATTTGTTCATACTATGGGAATTGGTCACATAAGGGCCAGCAAACAGAGAAATCTGTCTGCTATCTGCCAAAGGATTTGCAGGCTTGACTCTGCTTGGTGAAAAATGGAGCATTTTCTCTTGGTGAAGCAGAACAGGGGCAGAAAGAGAAAGTGAGAGAGAGAGTCTTTCCCCCAAAGGAGTGTTACTCTCCTTGGAAAGAGCTAGTAGAGACCCTCTGACATGCATAATTTGGAATGTATTCCCTCCAGTGCTGGCATAAATGCCTATTTTTGAAATAAATGCTGTGTGCAACTCCTGCTGCTTTTCTATTGCTTCTGGTCTACCTTGAAGGAGGAAACTTTGACATGGTTTCAGATCTAATGTTGTATACACATTGCAGAGCAGTAGCTCAGCAATTCCAGAAATCCATAGCTTTAAGGAAGGGTCATGGCATATGGAAGGGAAAGTGTCCTGACACATTAACACAAAGACTATAAGAGACCTGTGCTGGGAACAGCAGTGCCACCACTGTGCATTGAGTGATACTTCAGGTGTTTCTTAAAATCCACAGACACTGGAATCATGGAAATACATGACAATAAAATATTTCATTTTTGTAAAAGTGTGCTTCTAGTCTTCACTGTTGCAGGCAATACTGAAAAATTGGACCAGATGAAATCTGAGATGGAAAACTCAGAGAGGAATTAATAAAAACCCATATGATATGGTTCGGGGTTTTTCTGAATGGCATGATTTTTAAGCCGATCTCACACAGAGGTGCAATGATTTTCCACTGACATCCCGATGCTGAGACACTATAATGACTATTCAGAATGGTTCATTGCAGCCGTGCTACAGCTGAAGTCCCTCTTTTCTTCCCTTCCGCTTTCTGAAGTTTTGGACTCCCTAAATCATGGAATCATAGAATCATAGAATAGTTTGGGCTGGAAGGGACTTTTAAAGGTCATCTAGTCCAACCTCCTGCAGTGAGCAGGAACATCTTTAACTAGATAAGGTTGTTCAGAGCCCCATCCAACCTGGGCTTGAGTGTTGCCAGGGATGGGGCATCTACTGCCAATCTGGACAACCTGTTCCAGTATTTCATCACCCTAATTGTAAAAAAATTCTTCCTTATATCTAGTCTAAATCTACCCTCTCTTAGTGTAAAACCAGTACCCCTTGTCCTATTACAACAGGCCCTGCTAAAAAGTTTGTTCCCATCTTTCTTATAAGCCCTGTGTAAGTACTGAAACGCTGTAATAAGGTCTTCCTGGAGCCTTCTCTTCTCCAGGCTGAACAACCCCAACTTAGCCTTTCTTCATAGGAGAGGTGTTCCTCTGGTCATTTTTGTGGCCCTCCTTTGGACCTGCTCCAACAGGTCCATGTCTTTCCTGTGCTGAGGGCTTCAGAGCTGGATGCAGTACTCCAGGTGGGGTCTCACAAGAGTGGAGTAGAGGGGGAGAATCACCTCCCTCGACCTTCTAGTCAAGCTTCTTTTGATGTAGCCCAGGATATGGTTGGCTTTCTGGGCTGCGAGTGCACACTGCCAGCTCATGTCCTGCCTTTCATGCACCAGTACCCCTAAGTCCTTCTTGTCGTGGTTGCTCTCAATCCCTTCATCCCTCAGCCTGTATTGGTACCAGGGGTTTCCCCGACCCAGGTGTAGGACCTTCCACTTGGCCTTGTTGAACCTCATGAGATTCACCGGGGCCCACTTCTCGAGCTTGTCCAGGTCCCTCTGGATGGCATCCCATCCCTCAGGTGTATTGACTGCACCACTCAGCTTGGTGTTGTCTGCAAACTTGCTGAGGGTGCACTCAATCCCACTGTCTGTCATTGAAGATATTAAACAGTACTGGTCCCAGTATATATCCCTGAGGGACACCACTTGTCACCAGTCTCCATCTGCATGTTGAGCCATTGACTACTATGCTCTGGATGTGACCATCCAGCCAATTCCTCATCAGCTGTTGCTTTTGAAGAGGAAGACTTTTTGTCTTGTAGGCACCTAGAAGGTGAATCCAGGTGGGTCAGCAATTCTCCTTTCTTTCTTTTTTTTTTAGATTCTTGCAAAATGAGCATTGCAGACTGCAGGGTTCTTCCAATACCTAGCACTTCACCTTCTCCTCTCCCCTCTGTCTGAGCTCCTGTGTGTACACATGTGTGAGAAAGGGCTTTAGAGCCTGTACTACTACTAGGAACTTAGCAGAGAAATCTGCTAGAAATCAATGCTGAAAGACTGGTATTCAGTTGGACAAACTTAGACAGAGACTGCCTTGGAGTGAACAAAGATACTTTGTTTTCCCTTTAGTACTACTTACTCTAAACTCTGAAAATAGTCATCCCAGCATTATGTGAAGTCCCCAAATGGACATGCAATCTGGATGGAGGTTACACTCTTCCAGTGAATCCAATGCTGGAAATATATTCTCCCAATTCTTCTGCCATGTCCTTTCACTGCAAAACTCCTGACATCATGTTTGAGGCTATTTTATCCCTTGAGTAGTAGTTAGCTTCAAAAATGGCAGGAGACCCTCGGTATTGCCTCTGGCTCTCTCTGTTTACAGGATCCACACACAACATATGGTACATGGAGAAAGGAAGAGCTGTTAAAAGGAGGAAAGCTGTTCCAGTAAATGTGGTTGTTAGGAGCCAGTGGAGTATCTGTCATTGAGAGCAAAATATTTTAGGATATTTGTACTTTATGGCACAAATGTTTTTTAGAGAAGTTTGGTAAAAATATTTTTTTTTAAAAGTACACTGTCCACGAAATTGTTTCTGTCCTATCTCAGAGCACTAAACATGTCAAAGTTTCTGCAAAGATCTGCACAGTGTTTCACTCCACTGCTGCTTCAGTCTCAGAGAAGCTTGTATGTGTCTTTTCCTCCCTGTCCATAGCAACTGGTCTAATAGATACTGATCCTCCCTACAGCATTTGCCTCACGTTTAGATGTTCAGGCAGTAGTGGGGGGCTATCTTGTTTATCCAGGACAGGCAATCCTGAAGAAGCCAAGTCCAAAATGATTACTGCTCTTTCCTTTTCCTTCTTCCACTAAATATCTTCCTTACAAGGCAATTGCCCAGATTTGCTGGTGGGGCTGAACTAAAAGCAGGAGACAGAGTGCTGACAGGGGCTGTGCTACGCTTGGAGGTCCATACCGCATCATCTATGGGAGGTCACGCATCTCTCCACTCTCAGTAATAAATGCACAGCTTGGCTTTTCAACCTAGCCCTCCCCCACTGAGCTCTTCGCATACATCTATAAAACACCCACTCACATGTATGCGTATAAACAAGCAAACAAATCATGCCACCTAAAAAACTAATTGAACAATTCCTCCTACAGCCTGGGATGGAAAAGAAGAAAGGAGGGTATTGGTTGTTTCTATTTCTGAAATATTGAAGAGCTATTTAACTACTATTGTGACAGAAGGATAGATAACTGGGTTGATTAGACAGTGAGAAAAGAAGGAAAGTGTGGAAGAGAGAGAGAGAGGGGGGAAGAAGCTTTGTCACATGGCTCTGTCAGCTTGATTAGTGGCTTTCTCCTGAATCCTCAATGGAGTGGCCTCCATGGGTCAATCTCATTAGAGATGAAAACGGAGGAGCTGCAAGAGTCCACACTGAGCTTTACCTAGAAAGTTTGATGGCAGGGCCTCAACTCAGGCTTGGAGGAACAACAGCAAGGTCAGGAGGAGACTGAGATGGAGATGGCAGAGATAGTGGCACCGCTGACCAAGCGACCTGTGGAAATTTTTTCAGGGCACAAAGAAAATGGGTTTGTTCCTAGTGACAAACCAGTGTCTGAGATACCACAACAAGTAGATGCTTAGCAGACAATTTTCAAAGTGAGCTGACTAACTCACAGGTGACAGGTCCTCGGAAACTTGCTGAAGTGCATCAAAGGTGATTCTAAGAAATAAATCTGTCTCACATATGGCAAGCAGGGTTTTAAGGTCAGTGGCCCTCATCAGACAAGACCATGTGAGGTCTACCAAATATTC
>NW_010145475.1:0-20413 GCF_000699245.1 Pterocles gutturalis | reverse complement strand
GGAAAGAGTCCAGAGCTGCTGAAGGCAGCTGAGCTAGTCTCCCAGGGTGTTTTCTAGAGACTATTCTCCATGCAGTAGATGACCAGGTGGCTATCAGATATCTCAGTAAATGGATCAGGAAGCCCGTGTGCCATATTAGGCTTGCAAGTGGCTACATGCAACTGCACTGGGTTTCTCACTGTAGAAAGGGGCTTAGTGATGCTTTCCTATCTCATGGCACTCATGGGTAGGGTGACATTGGGTCCTGCTTGTGAAATGCTCTTGTCCTCTAGTGCAGCACAGTGTGGCAGGGCTGTGAACAGCCTTACAGATGGGGCTGTGGACACTTGGCATCTCTTCCAGAGCGCAGGGGGTGAAGAGGCACATGAGGGTATGCGGTGTGTCTTGGAAGTTTGCAGTGCCTTTACTCCCGCTCTATCAATTCTGTGGATAGAAAGAGGCTGACATTAACACTCGTCATATGGATTTTGCAAGGTCTGTGGTGATACGTGCTTCCTGCAGTAGATTAGAGTCAATTTCTGTCTTGTCAAAAGTGGTTAGAAGTAGTCTAGTTTTGTCATGTGCTTGGCTTTAGGTATTTGTGTGGTAGCCGAAGGCTGGGCTGGCAGTATCAGGAAACCACTGCTTCAGACTTCCAACAGAATTACAGCCTAGCAAGGGCCAGAATACTGCTGGGCATGGGAGTTTCCTATGACCTCTTCAGTGATGCTTGACAATGCACCTGTGTGATCTACAGATGTCATAGCCAGGGGTACCACACTTCTACCCGCATGCTCTCTGAGAGCAGCTCTTCAAGCTCCAAGCTTTCACGGTCCCAAGATGGGATCTGGTGTCTCTCCTATTGTTTGCCTTCATCCCTCCAGTTGCCTATGATCCCAGTTGGTCCTGGCTCTGCAGTCTTTCTGCTGGGAACTGTGTGGCCACATGCTGGTATAGGTAACCAGTGATCTCAAAGTAAGGAGTCGTTAATCAGAGCAGTATCACAGGCCATACAAGGAAAAGCTTTCTTTTAGTCCCTTCTGGTCGTAGGAGAGTTGCTTTTGCTTTTCCAGTTGCTCAGTGGATCAATTTTTTTAGTGAGTTTGGGCTCCACAAAGGTATTCCCTTTTGCATGTCTCCAAGGAGGTGCTCTTAAAGCCATATTGATCCTTTGGCCCAAATTCTTAGGAAAAATCCCCCTTATGACCTAAAAGTAGCATTTTCTCAGGGATTGCAGCAAGTCATTGCTTGTTAGTGACCCTAGTTGGGTTTAGCCAAGAGTGCTTATTTAGAGCTACGACAATGTCTTTGAAGCTGGTTTCCTGAGACTTTTTAAAAAAATAACTCTTTTCCTCTGAAGTTTTTCTTTAAAGCCTGCTCTGTGGAGGTGGTAAAAATCCTTGTAGCCCAACATGGTTCTGCAAAAAATTCCCCTTTTGCTACTCTGTAATATCATTGATCAACTCCAGGTTCTTCACTGCATTTTCATTTTAATATTTGTTTCTGTTACAAGGTAATTTGGAGACTGGAAATCAGAGTGAGTATATGAAACTCGCTTTTGCAGAGGTCCCCCCAAAACTAACTACGCTGGCTCCAGACCAACAACATGCAAGAGAAGTGCTCTGTGTTGCATCCTCTTATTCTCACTGTTACCACTCTCCATTGTGTAAAGAAGCTTGCAGAGGCAGACATTCATCTAATATTCCCATTAGAACAATCCTGCTAATACAAGTGATTTAAGCACAGACTTTTGTTGTAGAAATAATAGCTTAAGTGGAGGTGGAACCTCCTCTATACATCTTTCTTTTTTTCTTTTGAAATCTCAGGGCCTACAGCATATTATATGACACAGGAAATGTCGGTGTAACTGCATATTGTAATTTGCTTGCAGCACGTATTGTGGAATGTATCATTGAAGTGTTTGACAATGATAGCAATACAGAAATAAGCTGTTTTTATGATCTAGTAGGCATTTTCTTATCAAGCTGTTTAAGTCTCTTATTATTTGTTGGTGGTGTAATATCATAACAAGCAGCACTGTGTAACTAATACTGCATCCAAAGTGAAATCATTGCTTATAATGTCTACTCCCTGGTAATATGAAGTCTTGCCAGAAAAGGCCTCTTTACTTGAGCACACAAGCATTTGTGTGATCAAGGTCTTCCCTCCACATCCTCACATCTCTGCAAGCATTTGTGTAGTTGTGAGTGATGGAATCTACAAATGAAAATGTCAGGCAGAAAGTGTTTATGCAATTTTGAAAATAATGTAGATGCTGTAGTTGTATCTGAGAGAGATAAGATTACACTGTATGTGTCTCTGTGTGTATGAAAGAAAGTGAGTGAGAAAAAGATTACATTGTGTTAGAAAAACGAATGACAGTATGTATTAGAAAGAGATAAATGTTTTCAGGGCCTCTGTGTCAGAAACGTTTCATTGTGCAGGTGTGTGTACAGCTGTGCTTACGCTAAAGAGAAGATTTGTTTGTGTGTGTTTAGAGGGTGAAATTATGGTGTATATGTGTTTTAGGGATGCAATGTGTTATAATATGTATGCATGTGTATGTATGCATATGAACAGCAGAGCCTGCACTGTGTATATTAAAGAGAAGAAGGTCATAGTGTGTGTGTCCTCGGAGAAAGTCACAATGTATGCCTATTTCACGAAATGAAAATGTGAGTATAAAAATAGCACAGCATGTGTGTTTGTATGTATGTGTCTGTATGTATTTTAGATAATTTGTAAACTCTGTTTCAATTTATTTATGAAAGAAACCACTGTCAATGTCTTAGAAACATTCTTCCAAAATTCTAGAGCTTTTTATAATTTTTCACTCAAAGCTTTTAAAAATTGCTATTAAAATATTTGTTGAAGAGGCAAAACTAAATCTAGGGAAATATGGCTTACAAAATTCCCCCTTAAAAAAAAAGTGTTAATTGGAATAAATGTTCATTTCATTGATGAACAGCACTCAGAGCAAACAGAAAAATCAGAAATTATCAGAACTTGTGTTTTGCCCAAAGCAAATTTTAATGACACTTGTTGAGTATTTCATGATAAATTAATTCAGAACAGTAGGTTACCAAAAAAACATCCTTCCCTCCAGGAAACATGAACATGTACTGGTGATTCAGAAGCTGTGATATAAACATACATTTTTAAAAAGAATGCATTATATCTTTTTTCACGAGTAATTTGTGAATCTGAATGGCCTGCTAAAAGCACTCCTTTTATATTCACAAAATAGTCACCAGAATGGTGGCTTTGTCTGTGTTGAGAAAAGGTAACATTTTGGATACGCTAGAGAAGAAGTATGTCTGAGACACATGATGGAGAATGAAGATACTCCTTTTTATGTGCTGAAGAGAGAAGAAAGACTTCTACTATCTTCTCCCTGACTCAGACCTCTCCTGCACCTTGACAGCAATGCCTCCACTTCCCTATATCTTACCCATACGTAGCTCTCAGCACCGGGCACCCCTGCCTTTACAGCTCTGCTGGCGTGAGATGGCCTCTTCAGATGTACCCACACTGTGTTCTGCTTCCATGGACAAGGGCTGAGTCTGCAAGGCACCATGGCACTGGGACACGCAAAGCAGAGGCCAATTTCCATGGCCTTCAGTTTAGCCACTCTAGCTTTTGTCATCTTACTCAAGAACAAAGTTGAAGTGTACCACTGACAACAGCTTAAAATGTTTTAATCTGACCTTGGCTTCATCACTGACGTGGTTTAGGCTGCTTGTGTTCCTGTGGTTTCATATTGCTGCATACATGCGAGAGGTGGTCTCCCTGTCCTCTCCTGCCTGCAGTCCCCGAGATGACTGGATACTCCAAATTACCTCATGCAGTAAGCAGCAGAGAACTGGATGGTCAGGACTTGCTTCTGCTAATCTGAACACAGCATCTGCACGTAGGCTGGTGTTCTCCACAACCGTGATTCATATGCCCATCACTTCCATGTCATGGCAAACTTAGGAAAAGTTGTCAGACTGCCAGAACTGTCACCAAACACATTTGGAGAGAAGCACTTGGCATCCTCCTTCACACCTGCTTCTAGGAAGGGCGAGGAAATCTGCCTCAAAGTGGGTAGAGACTTCTCAGTCCTGCAAAGGCATGGGCAAGGTGGTAGGGGGCACAAAGGAGTATTCTTGTTTGGCCAGCACTGGTTCTTCTCTACCTGGGATGGAGTCCAAACCTTACTGCTCGCAGCCTTTTACAATCAACAGCCATAAACCATTAATTCCATGGGTATTCAGCCTGGATGAACTCCTTTGGTATTAACAGGGATCCCTCAGTATTAATTCTATAAGACCCTCATTGTGATTCAGCAATAGTTAACTTCTGTCTGTAAGTTTGCCTTTTTGGCCTACAGCCATCTCACCTCTGGCTTCGAGCTTGATGACAGTCATGAGGTGTGAAGAAGGGTGAGACTCTGTGAATACTGAAAAGAAGAAAGTGAAGATGGAGCTCTTTCATCTGTTTCAGCACTAACCCAAATGCAAGCCATACCGCAAGCCATGCAGGATAGCCATTAAACGTGCCACTTTGTGCTATCATATGATGAAACCTTCCCTGTTTCCCATGCTTAAGTAAGATGATAGGCAGACATTTACTCAAACAGTTAATCCTCTCTATGTTCATTCCCCAAGATAGCTAGTATGTCTTAATTCTGGACCACGCTGTTTTCAGAGCTGGTAGAATCTGGCTCTGCTATGCTTTGACAAGAGCTGTACACCTTGTCTTGGTGGCCATGTCTCTGCACAGAAACACCCAACAAATCCTCCCCTTTGTACTCGCTCATGCACTTTGTAGCAGGTGCATCTGCTGGTTCTCTTGTGTGCTCTTATGTTTGTGTGTACTTCCAGGCTTGCCAACTCTCAGCACCTTCTTGGGATTCTCCTTATATTTGCAGCTTTTCTGCAAAGACGGAGCTCCTAGAGTAAGGTGGTTGCGCTGTCATTTAAAAAAAAAAAAAAGGATGCAAATTTGTAGCTTTTCTGGTTGTGGAGAAAGCTAGTCAATGTAGCACTATAATGGCTCAAAAGAAACAAAATGAAAAGACAAACTTTTCCTTGTTTAATTGCTTGATTTCTCAGTCAACTTAATGATTTCTGGGGGGTGCACATCTCAGTTTTTGCCTATCCAGTGTGGATTTAGATATACCTTTGTATACACATGTGCTTTCTCAGCTGCGTATATAAAAATACACATGCATTTGAATGTAGATATGCATGTGTACACCCACACCTGCCAACTGCCCCTTCTCACAGAAACCTTCACTCCCACACGTTTCCCTTTCTGCAACTTCTGTCCACCACCCTTCTCTGAGTTATGGAATCTCCACTGTTGCTTGTACTGAGTAACCTTCTCCCCCACTTTCCCTCCCTCCCTCCTCTCCTTCACTCCAGGAAAGCTCTTTCTGATTCTTTTTTTCACTGATGTCTGGCATTCATACCTCTGTAGACAGAGAATGGCAGCAAGACAGTGACGTGAGCAGACAGAATAACTGGGGAATAAAAAGGAGTTGGTTGAGAATCTGTAATTAGAAGCCCAATTTCCATTTCCTTCTCAGGCACTTTTAAAATCCCTTTCAGGGGTTTCTTGACTGTCTCTAAATTGAATGTCATTGAGATTTTTTTTTTTTTTTGCATCGTCTTGTTTCCTTGGCAACAAGTTAGTGATGCAGGAGCTAGAAATGTGCTGTGTCTCCGTGGAGATGTTGGCGTGGGTGTGCCATGGTGACATCCACGATGGACGCACAGCTCTACCAATCCTACCCCACCCCTTCCAATCAGCACAATAGGCCCAACCTCGGAGGTGACGCTTTTATTTTTAGCTTCATAGGTGCTAATCTCCTCTCTTTTCATTGCACATACAACATGACGAAGGGTTGTAAGATCCAGACGCCTCATTAGTTACATCAGCACAAATTGACTGACTTGAGGAGGACTTTTAGGGCCAAATCTTCAGGTTTGAATTCAGGAACTTCTTAACTTAGAAGAAAGTATGTTCCTATCTTGGAGGGGCACCCATTACAATAACTTAAGTCTTCCCCTTCTCTTAGAGAAGAAGGAGTTACCAGTCATTAACAGACAGTGAATCAGAGCTCCTGTGTTTCATTTTATTCCAAATGAAGTTGTTTCTTTCTGTCATACCTCAAGGGCTGCTCATTTGGAAGGCAAAGAAGCTGCAGTCACTCTTGGCCTGGGGTATAGGAGATATAGATTTTATTGAGACGTTTAGCCATGATGTAAGGCAACTTACTTGTGTACTCCCATAAGACAAAACTGTCTCCTCCAGAGAATCTATTGCTCAGATTGCTTAGCCCTTGTTTGGGTCTGCCCAACAGCGTGCAGGGAGCCTATAGAAGTGTTCACAAAGTAATAGTAAGTTGGGAAGACATCTGACAGTAGATCTCCTCAAGTGCCTCAGTATAATGCTTTCTCTCCCTCTTGTCCCGCACACTCACTGTCATTACAATATTTGGTTTTGTTGTGCATACAGCCTGTTCAGCCTCGTTATTCTGTACTTTGCATTCATCAACGTTCTGGCTGCAAGCCAAGACCCAAACTCTCCTTTGACATAGCTCTTGATACATACAATAGCAGAGTAAAGGCTAGCCACAGTCTCATCAAATAGCCAGAGGTCCTACTGCTGTTTTTTGTTTCCTAGGAGGCTTTATGACATCACACAGAAACGGTGATGTCAACAAGGAACCCTCTGGGTAGGCTTTTGAGGGGTTCCTAAGGATCTTCTTACTGCCAAATGACTGTAACTTCATCCCAATGGGATTTGCTCTAGGGCTCATCCATGCAGCAATAAAGCCAAGTATCAAATTCTTCTTGCCAGAAAGACCAATTAAAGGATTAAATGTGAAAAGCTGAAACCCATAACATCCATGGTGACAGGGTTTTCTTTTCTTTTTTAGACTGTAATCATCTTTGCAGCATATTGTTCTGGGATCAGCACCCTTGGGGATACATTAGTACGGCGATTGACGGAAAGAAGCTGGAAAGGGAAACCAAACTGAACCCAGCCAAGGCAAGATAAGCTTCTCTTCCAGCCATGCTGGCAGAATTCTTTTGCCTTCTTTCCTACACTTCTTCAGCGATTCAGGCACAGACTGCGTTCATTCAGCTTCCAAGATGGCAAGGTGCTCATTCAAAAGGTGTTTTATTATGTTGAAACCAGAGGATACATGAGGAACAATCAGACACCAGAGGCACATAAAGAAGATGTGTCATTGACACATTATGTCAATGAGAAGGAGTGAATCCAGATTCTGTTTTTAGGGACATTATGTTCCAAGGCAGGCACATAAATCTGACTCAAATGCTTTGCTTGTTGGATCTAAGTCCAGAGTTTATTCCTGACTGCCACTGAAATCCAGGTCAGATTTTTCTTTCTATTTGCACTTGTATTAACAGATGAAAGGAGCTGACACATCTGTCTAGCTCCATCAGTATGCTCAGTGTTGTATCTAATGTTGTCTAAAGGAGGTCTCCTGCCTCAAGGAACTAGCAGCCCATAGGTGTGATTTGATAAGATGCAGAACACGGTACAAGAGACACTTCTACTAACTTTGCTGGGGAAAAAGGCTGCAAGTTTACTGGGAGGGGTAGTGACACAGCAGTGCCCAGGCTTAAAACCTATTGTGCAATGTATTACCTGGAATCAACAGTAAAGTAGGGGGAGCTGTTGTTGGAAGACTTGATAGAGGAAATGTGTCTAAAATCATGTGACTAAAACTAAATAGAGGATGATGAGCTCAAAAACATAGGCAAAACTATTCTATGGGATTTTTATTTGTGCTTAGGTGCACTAACAGATAGTATCTGCTCTCTGCAGAGATTTGTAGTGAAAACATTGTAGTGCTTTTGTTTCCAGCCGAAAAACTGTTACTGATTTTGCCGGAACAGTCAAAATTTTCTGTAAAGACTCCCCCCCCACCACTGCTGCCTTCTTCCTCCCCTTCTTTCCCATTTTCTGTCTCTGTAGCTGTGGGAATGAACCCTACACTTAATCAGGACCACTGCAAGGAAGATCCTGCCACCTCAAATTCTTCCCCATTTTGGGCAGTCACCGAGAAATCACAGAGCAGCTTTCCTTATACCCAACAGCAATAGCTTTCTCCATGTCGTTTGAAAAGCGGGTACAACATAAAATAAAGTTCAGTCCCAATTCTTATGGCACCTTCTTCTGCTGTCTGCTTCTTGCATTTGTTAGCACACCTTTGTGGTAGGTGCTGTATGCATGGAGCACATGACAGACCACACCCTATCCCTTGCCCCCAGAAAATTAAACAAGCATGCACTGAGTATGCGATTGCTTTTTGATTTCTTTTCCCTTCCCCTCCTTCCCCTGACTGAGATTCAGCAGCTTCTGCAATATGACAAGTTCCTGTCAGCTGTCAGGGCACTAAAATAAAGCTTTATCTCATCTCTACAGCCCTGAATGATGGGGCCAGCAATAGGTGCACTGCAGCCAGGCAACCATTTCGGCCGTATGCTCTTTCAACCTCACTGCATGCTAACACAGCAGTCTGTAGCCTGGCAGATTTGCTGTTTTTCATTGCAAGACCTACGAAAGGAGGCAACCCTGGTTCCTATCTCTTCCTATTACAGTATCTTATTATACTGGGTTATAACATTATTTCTTCTACTTTCTTCCTCCAGCATTGGGTGAGAGTCAGAGCCAGAATGCCAGTCCAGTGCTAGAGAATGAAAATCCTGCTAATTCTCTTAAATTACTGCAAAAATCGCCTTGGGTCACACATAATAAATTGAGTTGAAACTATGCACCATGCAGTTGGAGGTGAAAAAAAAAACCCTATCTTCCTATAGGGAGAGAAGATATTACATATTCACACCTCAAGCATGCACACCGTTGCCAACTAATGCTTCTTATTCCATAAGGCTAATTTCAAAGTAGCATTTATATTGTGTGGTTTGCTGGGGAGGGCACTGATGGATCCGTTAGGTGCCCTTTGTAATGAGCCTTGCACAACTGCTTCGTAGGCTGCTCTTTTCTACTGCCTTATCTTTCCGTCATCTCTGTGCCACATGCTCCTTATTCAAAGGCACGCCTGTTGAATAACCATGCAGCAAAGTTACCGAGCAGGGACAATAAATAAGGTGAAGCACAAATACACACTACAGTTCAAGCCACTACTTTTCTATGGTCTTGCTGTAGGGACATGGGGATTCTGCTGAATAACTGCGCTGATGCTTGAATGAGGAATGATAAGCCTGTAATTTGCTTGCATGGCTGTGCAACTACTTCCTGCTGAGTAGGAAAGCCTAGAAGAGTGTTGTTAGCCCTAACACTGCTGCAGCTCAAAGCAGTTCTTTGGCACCACAGGCATCACACATGTCATTGGTGAAATGAGCCCTGCACAACAGCATTTGGTTAAATATTGCTGCCCAACAACATCTCGGAAGTCTAGAAATTGCAGAAGAAATATATTTGCAACCAGCTGCTGTAGGAGTAGCTTCTGATGGGTCTGAAATGTGGTATTCATTTATTTAGAAACCTGCCTGTGGAGCAAGTTGTATTAAAAGTGCACTACATCAGCAAACTACCCAATATGCTGGTGGTTCCACTGGATCAGAATGTTGGTCTGTCCCAGTCACAGGGAGACTTCAACTCACTATCTCATCCCACACACATCTGACAAAGAGGTGGTAGCCCCAAAGATAGTTCAGTCTCCGGGAGTTTCACGAATATCGTTTCTGGGTAGAGGACAGAGAAAGATTCAAATTAGTGAAGGAGAAACAAGGAAACTCAGGCATTACTCAGTCTGTTTGGAAAGCTTAAGAGTGCTCATCCTTGGGCAAATCAAAGGTCCATCTAGTCTACTCTATTCAGGAGCCAAAACCAGGGATGGAGAGCAGCAATAAGAGAAACAGCAAAGATATTTCCCCCAGACACTCTTCCAGCCTCTAAGTTTGCAGCTCTGATGCTTTCTGAGGTAGCAAGTGTCTGACTAACCAGCAGACACTTAGTTCTGAGAAAGCCATGGCAAGTTCTGTTTCTTCCCTTATGGCTAGGTCAGAAAAAGTTATCAGGGGCTACAGGAGTCAAATGAGGGGACCGTGTAGGTTTTAGGAGATGGCTGTTTTGGGGAGAGTTTACAGAAAGTATAGTGGAGAGGAAGTTTTAAGAACATGGAGTAGATTTGGGAATACTGTGTGCCACAGTGTGGTAGAATAAGAGAGTTTTGCCTCATGTGACTTCAAAAGGATCAGATTTGAGACATTTTAAAAAGTGTCTTCATCACATATGGTAATGTTAATTACCTTAACCGTGGATGTGTTCAGCAGTGAGTAATAATAAAGATGAACTATGATGTATTTCAAAGGGACTTAAAGATGGGTGAGGATTTTTTGTTTTTTTCTCCTTTAGGAATGTGGTAGTTGAGAAACCGAAGTAAATTTATCAAGATCCAAAACATGTTAGGAGCAGTAAATATTGTACTGCAGTGAAAAACAGATAAGGAACTATTTTAAATTATAAAAGAAAGGAGTGAGTGCTTTCTAAACACTGCAGCAAATGTGTATAGCTTTCAAATAATATGAACTCCAGGCTGAGCCTTATAAAAAAAGATAATGCTGTTGCCAGGGCACAAGTGTGTATACACTGAGAAAGTGTTGTTTGTTGCTCAGCTTTATATATCTCCCTGTTCAAGAATTGTTTCCTAAAGTCTACGAAAACGTCCATTTGTTTCAGGAGGTGGTGTTGCTTTACTTTAACCTTTACTTAAGGGGAATTGAACACTGAGAGCAGAACAAAGCAACAGAGCCTGTTAGGTCCCTGACTGGGTGATGGAGGAGAGAAAGAAAGGTGCTCAAAGTCAAGCACAGTGTAAGTGGATCAGGTTCAATAGGATGTTGCAATGAAATTTGAAAAATTGAAAGGAAATTGTTCTGCATCCAAATTTGAAAAAGACTTGTAAACTAATGTTTATCAAGGCATCTGTTTGGCAGTCTGAGGAATCCTAGGTTTGATCCTTCTACAGACTTAACCCTTAAGAAGAAGGAAGAAGGATCTTAGAAAGACGAAATTTACAGCAGATCGAATAATTTACCAGTGAATCAAAAAAAAAAAAAAGAGATTATGATTAGAATGTTTGGATAGATTTTACAAAAATACGGGATTGCACTGGATATAATGCAAGAATTTTAAATCTTCAGTACAGTTATTAAGCTAGGGCAATTTTGCTTTTGTGGCTCAAAAAGAAGAGTGTGACTACAGGGTAGAATTTCTGTTCCACTTAATAACATTGCAGGAGAGGGCAGAAAGATTTACCATCTCTTATGCCTTTTAATAATGTCTTTGTAAAACCTGTTGTGAAATTCTCAGGATTAGGTGAAATTACATGTCCAGCACAAGCAACTTTGATATGTAGATGACTTCACTGCTACAAAACAGACAGAAAGTCTTGTGCAATAGAAAGCTGGAGGAAGTGAGAGTAGGATAGGATTTAAGGTCAGCTTTAAGAACAATGAAGGTAAAACAAATGCTTTCTAAATTTTTTGCATGCAGAGGAAGAGCTCTACTCTAATGCTGAGTATGGCTTAAGGTTTCAAAGTACAAAACCAACCTCTAATTTTCCTGGTATGTGACACCAGTGTACGTACACAGAAAGGACCTGCACATGTCCTGGGAAACAATGAGACAAATTTCAGGCCAGTGAGGTTGGTCTGCATGTGAAGAAGATCTAATAAGAGCCTGCAGGAGTTTGATGAGATGGTAAAAAGGCAGATGCAGCAAAGTCCCATTTTTCAGTGGGCACAGTATGATCAGAATTAAGTGAAACACAGTAGCTCAGCATCCCTTGGGAGACCATTTTGACTTCTTGGATGACTAAACATACAAAGGAGGCAGTATTCACCAAAGATCTAAGAATTAATAACCTTCACTGGCTTCCAAGCAACAATACTAAATGAGCACTGTGTTTCAGCAACTTTCTTCTCCCTGTTGGGCTCAGTTTTAGCCTATTAATTCACAGTGGTTGCAGGAAATTCTGGAAGACCTTGAGGGCATCACAGTGCCTCAAGCCATGGCTTGGTAACTATTGAGCTTAATGCAAGAACAAAAATGACCATGCTGCTCTCTATTCAATGTTGGTGGCTAACAGTTAAGCAGGGGGATCTGGCATGCATTATGGGTAACATGGAGCTCACCTGGCACTGTAGGATTGTTACCTCTTTCTGCTTGGTGTTGCCTGAGGGCTCAGTGTTTTGTTTTCTCTGATATATATTTTTTTAGCTTTTATCCTTAAGAAGCAAATTAATGGTGTTTAAAGTTTTAGGCAGAACTCAGGACTGTTCTTGAACAGAAGGGCCATGCCAGTCTTATCTTTGTACTGTGACTAACTTTGAGAAAGCTGAATGTGTATAGTTTGCTTTTCTAAGATTACAAAGACTTATTTCCATTTTAGAAAGGACCCGAGGAAATAGCATGCAAAAACCTATGCTGAGAAAACACAGGTCCTTGACTTGAAAAGAACTCCAAAATAAGGAAGCTAAGAATTGCAGTTCCTGAAGCATCTGAAATTGTATTCACTTGTATCTATTCTTAACAATAGAATCTTTCAATATATGATCATACGATACAGATAAGATTGTCAAACTCTCCATCATTTACTGTGGAACATTGTTCATACTTGAGCTTAGCTTTCATAACAAACAGAGAATGAACTTCTTTTTCCTCTTCTCTAGCTGAATAAATTAGGGTAACAAGGCAGAATTACCCTTCACATTTTATAGCATACAATATTAAAATAAATTTTAACTTGACACCACTGAGATGAACACACATGAGAAGACCATAAAGACCAGCAAACTTGTCTTCTCTGATGTAGGCAGTAGACGAATGCCTTTTTCCTCCTTTCTCCCTCAAGCTGAAGGAGACCTTTCCACCCCCACTGAGCACTGCATCTCCTGTGCCATTACCTGATTAGGCATAAAGCTCCCTGTGCTCTTGGCTGTGGGTGCGTGTCCCCTCCCTTGCTGTTTCCCACTGCCTTCTTCAGGCTAAGAAACTCTCTCTGGCCTCTGCTTGTGTCAGGCTGTGCCATATCTACTGAATGGAAGAGACTGGCAGATGTGGTTGGCAACTACACTGGGGAATAGGACAAGCTGGATGAATTGTGCATGCAGGTTGTAGGGCAAAGAAAAGGGTGCAGCAGGCATGAAACAGGACTGGCTTCTCTAGCATGTTGCAGTGCCAGGCATGCATGTTATATGCCACAGTTCTGTCAGGTAGGTTGGGGGGATGTATAACAGCCTGGAGAGATTAGGCTGCCCCTCTCCAGAAAGCTCCTCTTTCTCCTTGCCACCAGAATCACTTGGGGAAGAAGCTAATCCCCCAGATTACACGGTATGAAAAATCACCATTAGGCTAGGAACAGCTTCTAAACATCCAGGAAAAGCATGCTCCAGAAACACAGCTCAGTATCCTGTGGAGCTGAGCTAAAACAGGGCCTTTTGCTGCAACACGATTTCCATGCACGGGGCAGCAGGTTTGGATTCCCGCCTGAACAGTCCTGGACTCTTAATAACATTCCATCTGTGTTTCCTGCCCTCTGGGCTGAATTCCTTTGGCTAACAGTGGGGTCTTTGAAAATAAATAATAATTGCTGTACCAGGGCACTATTATGAAGGCTGGGCATGGTGGGGCTCTGGCTATGTAGGAGAACTCTTTTTTTAATGCAGACACCCACCAAGCACAGCTCTGATGCTACTGGAGTGAGGTGATGATGATCAGAGCTATAGGAATCTTAACTATGAATTTCCATTCTCCAGTATTGATGATTTTATGGACCAAACAGAGCACTTTTTAGCTTGTAAGAGTGTTGCAGTCCCTACCTGCAATTCATATAGGTTTGATACTGGATTGAATCAAAATCACTATGGATCCATCTCCCACTTCTAGCAGGATTTTACTTAAAAGGATCTGTAACAAGATTTTGGCCATGGTGAGACCAAACTACAGACCTGTTGTGTGCCTAAGCCCTGTGCTCTGCATTTTGGACTGGGGAGCTCTTCCACTTTAATTGGATGCAGTGAGTTTTGTGTTGAGGATCCCAGTACAAGAACAACCCTCTTCATATGCCATGCCTGGCTGGCAGACTGAGGGCTATGGGCTTTCCTCTTTCCTCTCAGATTGTATCTTCTGGCTAATCTAAATTAAGCCAAGGCAAGGAGAGATGCTTTGTAGAGCCTTAAGGCATGTGGATGTTTACAGTTTTCCTGCCCATTTAAATCCTGATGCATCTTTGCTGTTGTAATTCCCCCATGTACAGCTCTGGATAACTGAAAGGGTCCTGTCAGATCACTCCACCACCCCACACTTCTCCAATACAAATACTCCTCCTACATCCTTGTCGTGGGTTAAAGACAGCTTAAAGTTAACTCTGTGAGGGGTTTTTTTTTCCTCCTTCTTCTACATAAATAGCTAGCAAGAGGCTGTGTTTTGGATTTACGCTCAGAGGAGCTGATAAGAGAATTATTTCAAACCATTTCTGTGGTTTGTGGAGTCTGCTGCTGTGATCCTGATCAATGCATGGCCTGGTCACCATATGTCTGTGAGTGAAGCATGGCCACAGTTAGAAATTCTTAATGCCCTTTCCTGAATGGATGAAGGCTAGGGCAGATCTGATCTGTTGGGTGCTCTTCATCCCTGGAAACTTTACCCCATAGCTGACACTGCAGTGCCAAGTAAGGGCATAAGAAGGTCTTTTTCAGCTTTTCTTTCCTCTCATCCATTTCCTGGGTCCAGGATACTCCATATACATTCCCACATGTAGACTAGTTCTGCTCAACTGAGCTGTTTTCCTGGAGAGGAGGAAGAGTCCGATCAGGGACAGGAAGGAAGGAGGGTGAACCTGTCCCTGCCCACCCACCTTCCCAGTCCTGGAGTAACCAGATCATCATCCCTGTTCTGGACTGAATAAGGGGCATTGTGGGCAGGTGAAGAGCAGAGCCAGGTGGTCCAAAGAAGGCTCAGAAAATTTTCATCACACTGATATCACTGGGCAGCTCCCACATTCAGCACTGCAGTGTTAGGAGAATGGCAATATATCACTGAAGAAGCCAGAAGGGGAGTGAAACAGCACCGAGATGGACTCTTCTTCTCCAATCATGTCCTGAAGTTAGTGTGTAGGACTCGCACCTTAGTGTTTGTCTCCATCCCAGTCCCATCACACCCCACAGCATGAAGCAGCGTAGACATCCCCCATGTGGCACTCTAAAGCGGCCAGCCTGGATGCTGACAGCAACTTGCCATAGCACTGCAGGACTTGGAGTAAATGATGGAGCCAGCCTGAGAAGCAGGGTAAATTGGCCCATACCGAGCTCCTGGTTACCACCGATTCCTATTCAAATCTTGCTTTTCTGAGCCTGTGCAACACCTGAAAGGACTGCTGCCTATACCCAACAGCACATATTGAAGGGTCCCTGGAGAAGCAAGAAGTGGCTTCATGGGTCATCCAGTCTTATATTTAGTTTAGTTTGTAAAGTATCACATTCCTCCATGGCAGACTATAACTACACTGAGAATAATAGCTGATAGGCTGATTGCTTTCTGTGATGATATTTTTCTTTTTGACAGACAAGCAGATGAGATTTCATTTTATTGAAGAGTTACAGTCTTCAGCACTAAGCTGTGCTGGGATTTAACTGTTGTGTTTGCATTTTTGATGATTCTGAAGCTCAACAATAATTAACATTGACCTGGGGGTTGTACAGACTATTCTTTGTGCATGTTAAAATCTTTCTACCTGTGGTTCCACCCAGATATTCCAGTTTGTATACACCACATGATTTACAGAAAACACATTTTTTTCTAAGAGTGATGAAAACAGGGAAATTATTAAGGCTGTTTCTTATTATGTTTCCTATTTGTAAAGTCAGGTGTCTTCAGTGCTGCTGAAGAGTCCAGCTGCGCAGGCATGGAAAGAAAAATGGAAATCACAGGGAATAAATGCAGAGCACCTGTGCATATCTCTTTGACTATCACAGTGGCAACAGGTGCCAATGTCATGTGTGTTCAGTGTCATGGAGGATAAGCAACCGAACAGTCATTAAAGGCACTGAACGAATTAGAACATTCCTGGACTAGCATTTTCTGAAGCCTTCTCTGCAAGAGTAAGTGGCATTGTGGCTCTTGAAAATCATGGGTTAAAAGCCACTTATTTCAGCCTCTGGCATGCAGACAGTCTTGGGTCAAAATGAACTAGGCTCTCCTATTATTAATAATTCAGGATTAACTGAAATGCAAGGTAAATTGACATAAGTAATCCTTATACTGAAAAATGGGTACTCCTCCAAGGAGATTCATGACTGTGTCTAAATCATCTGATTTAGAAAAGGAGTTTGGTATGTGTTGCACTGCATAGTTTTGTGTCACTAAGCCACATATAACTGAAAGTGAGACCAAATGAAACCAGAGTTGCAAAGCTACTGAGGAGACTAAAAATGCAAGTGGGCCAACAGTGAGATTTTCTGGAATGCCTATTCAAATTAGGATCCTAAAAAGTCTTTGTAAAATTGGCTTTTTTCCCTTCAGCATGAAAGTTGTCTAACAAGAGACGAGGCTACCACTATATGTAGAACATATGAATAAAGAGAAAACCCAGTCTATCTCCCAGCGAAAGCAAGTCATTCACTTCAGTGCTGTTTTTACTGAAGCTTTAAATATCCCTAGTAACGGGACTTTCACAGTACTTCTCTCGAAGAGACGCCTCTTCATTTTAGCACGCTTAGCACTGGGACAGCTCTTCTAGGCAAACTATCTTCCTTCTTCTTGGTCTTATTTAACTTTGGCCAGGGAATCAGCCTGATTACAGTCCCAGATGCAAGTTGAAACTAGGTAGTTCTTCAAACCAAAACTGAATCTAAACTGTTACTGTTGAAACCAAATTAGCAGGTAGACTGAAGATGCCTTTTCCTTGAACCAGAATGGACCTCGAGCTGCTGGGGTAGCTTCAGGCTCTGCTAAACCTTGCAGCAGTGCTGTTTTTTGTCTTTCAGTCCAGCCATCCTATGTTGCAGCAACCACCGATATGTTTCCTTAGTTTGAAATGATCTGGACCCTTTTAAATAGAAGATATGGCTTTGAATTAAAGGAGTCATCTTAATAATTACTTTACATGAACCATACTCTCCTTCACAGTGAAGGAACATTCAGTATATGCCAAACAGTGGGTTAATGTATCACTCCAAATGATTCCTTTCCCTTCTTGAGACTTATGGCTTTTGAAAATATCACACACCTCCACCTCCTTAGCTGTCATTTAGACAAGTCTCATAGATGAAGTTTTTAAAATTTATGGTCATTGTTCACCCTCTCCTGCTAGCCCCTTTCCCCAACCTCCATTCATGTTATTCTTTGGATCTTGTCATGTTTTTATTTGTGTAGATTCAAAAGCCAAGGTCAAAGGGGCCTTTCAGGACATGTCTGCACTGTGTGATGCAGTGTATCCAGAAACTCTGAAGGAGCGCTGAATGAGCCAGTGCTGGCAGTGCAGTGGAGAGACAAAAGTGTCATTTGGATGAAAGCATCCCATCTTGACTTGGTGACTTCAAGAAATGGAGATTCGCCTCCTCTTCCTCCTCTGAGTTTTGCTTCTGATGTTCATTAATACCTTGGCTGAAGTTTGTGCCTTTAATTCCCTCTCATTCCCTTCAGCCTTTTCATTGCTGTGGACTGGACTTCTGTATTAGCACATAATTTACCTTACAGGTTGAAGTGATGACATAGCCAAAATGGCAGGGCAAGGGATGCTGGGATATGCTTTTCAGAACCATGTAATTGGCTAAAGAATTCGAAGTCCAACTTTTAAATATGCTTAAAGGGTCCTAATTTGAAAGAAAGAGGTATTAGGAACTGACATCCCTTGAAAATTTGGGTCTCAGCTTATAGCTCTTCTGTATAAGAAGATTAATTCAGAGGAAACTCAGATGTGACTTGCAGTGGACTGGCCACTCACCACTAACTCTGCATGTGTGGGGAACCTATTAAGAGGTTTTTGTCTATGTGGCAAAAATGGTTTGCAATGAGCTAGAGTGTAGAGTGCCCATGGGGCTGGGCATGAAGAGAGGTGGCTCTGCCTTTGGCTCTGACTTAAGGTGGTGAGCAACTGCCCCAGGTGTGCACAAGAAGGTGGCTTGACTGTAGCTGGCTGCACCAACACAGCCCTTCTGCTGCCAGCCTGCTTCCCCTCCAGGTGGGTGTCTGGAAAAGATGGGGGCTGGGAAGGCTTTCCTTGGCAGGGCTCCGTACAGCAGGGAGGTTGCCTAAAAAGGGCTCGTCAGTGGGAAGAAAACAGGCTTCTGAAACTCTTCTGAAGCATGATTTGTCTGACCTAGTTTAGGCTCCTGCTTTAGGATGATCTGAATCACAGCCTCAAAGTTCCTGTTTCTCTTCATTGTCACCAAAGGGAGTCCAGGGTGACGCTCTCAGATTGGGGACATGACCAGAGGAGCCCCATCTCCCATGGGCGCTGGGAGCAATCGCGTGGGTTAGTAAGTGCTCACAAGTTCATGACACACAAATTTCATCATGGAGATGAGCCCCCAGCAACTCCTGGGGCTGAGTCAGAGGCTCCTAAGTCCCATGGGCATATTCCAAAATGCCACTGCACTGTTCCTCAGTGCCTTGGCGTGGTGTTGCCAAGCAGTGGTGTACGTCACAGACACCCACCCCTTCCTTGAACTTGATGCCCATTGCTTTCTGCTACTCCACTTCTTACTTGTCTTCTTTTATGATTGCATAGTTTGCCTTAGTTTTCTCTGGATGTGTTTTCTGAAGCTGATTTTCATTGTTTAATCTTTTGGTCTATTTCTGTGTCAGCTGATGTTTGCAACTCTTCCCAGTTTAGTATCTTCTCTGAATGTCATTATCATACTATTATTTCCCTTTTCTAGACGGTAAAACCAGGACTAACACTGATACCTGCTTGACCCTAAAAGACTCTTCCCTTAAATTACATACAGATGTAGACAGTTAGATTATCTTTGGAATGCTGCTTACTTTCCTTAAAAAAATATGGGGTACTGGGAACTGCAATGATGTCATAGCAACTGAATATGATTATGTAGGAATCTGCGCTGAGGGGTATTCCAGAAACTGGATCTATATATGTATGCATTTATTTGTATAATTGCGCACGCGTGTGTGAATATTGGTGTTAATAATGTATTTAGATATATTTAGAGAGCAAAGGTCTTAATAATAACTTAAGATAATTTTTTTCTCTTTTGTGGGCAGTTTTACATTTAAAATAAATCAGAAGTAACTCCATGGTATGACAGAGAAGTTGATGTAGTGACATTAGTGCTAAAAAAGAGAACAGCATCTGACTGTGCCTCCCAGACACAGTAAATAAAATAAGCTAAATTTGAATTTTGGTAGATGAAATCCTAAAAATCCAGTAGTCTTTCTATATTTTTAACATGCTCAATATTGTCATACATTGGTTTAACTGTTGTCTGGAATATTTTTTCACAATGACAGATATAGCTATCCTGCTCATATATATTCTGAGAAAACATGGTGTTATAACTTTCAAGATGTGTGCTTGGGTGTGTGTGTGTGCATTAATGTCTGCCCAGGCTCACACATCGCTATGATCTTCTATGCATGTAAACCATACATTTTAGTTGCCACACGTGCATGGGGGGTGGCTGTGTGTGTGAACACGCACATCTTCCTCATAATAGTTTACAGCAATTTGCGGGCAGAGATCAATAGATGTAGAAACTACTTAGGCACTTAAATTAATTGAGATCTATACAAAAGGGAAAAGGATGATTTCTGTAGGTTTTGAAGCTAATCTGAAAAAAAAAAAAAAATCTGTTGCAGGAGTATCGTTTTCTGTCTCTATGGACTGTCTATAGGATGGACTGAGGGAACAAGGGAAAAAGTTGTCCCGTTCAGTGCTGCAGGATGTCAGCACACAGGGTTTATGCCTGCACATAGGAAGAAGGCAGCACGTACATATATGTTTGCAAGTGTGCTGGTGAGGGGGAGGGGGATTTTTACCAGCCATTTTAACATATTTTCCGATTCCCATTTAGCTCGCAGCATCCACCTACGGCACGTCACCTGTGCATAGCACATACCGCCTGCCATGGCAATACCCCCGCTCCCTCTTCTCCCTTCCCTTCCCTGCCCAACCCACCCTACGCTTTCTTCACGAATAAATCCCACTCCTGGCCATGACCGGGTGCTGGGGGCTTGGGATGCTCCGGTGGGAGTGGGGCTGGGGGCTTCCCATGCGCCCGGACCCCCTGCTCGCCCAGTGCCTCCCGGACACCCCCCACCTCACCCACCCCCCCCACCCCCTCCGCGCTCTGCAGTGTCCCCTCTCCCCTGGCGTCTCTGTACAGTGGGAAAGTCGTTGGGTAATTGGGTCCAGATTGGAGAT
>NW_010145474.1:3805-5174 GCF_000699245.1 Pterocles gutturalis | reverse complement strand
CCTGTGGCTTAGGGACAGACAAGTGGAGAACAGTTTTGGGCAGGAGCTCAGAGCTCTCAGCCCAGCGTGGACCACAAGGAGAGTTGCGCTGTGTCCCTGCTCCTCCTCCCTGCTCCTGCTCCAACTGCCCAGAGCACCAGGGAACAGCCTCTCTGCCCTTTGTGTGCTTGGACCAGCACCCCTCTGTCAGGTGAAGTGGCCCATGGAGCCATGGGAAGAGGATTCATCCTGCTTCACCATCCCTCTCCTCTCTGGGAGCTCCTGGCTCCCTCAGGATATATACAGTGCTGAGCTTGGAAAGAGGGAGCCCTGGCTGTGTTGACAAGCAGGAGAAAACGGGGAGCCACGGCAGACATGTGCCAGCCAGGAGGCAGAACAGGACACCCTGTTAGTGTCCAAGGGTTGAGAGTTTTACATTGCCTGCAACAGCTTTGAGAGGATCTGCTCCTTTGGGTGGGAAAGGGAGAAATGTGGGTCTGCAGAGACAGCTGAGATCTGCTGTGGTGACAGCAGGTGGATGAGAAGAGAGAGGCAGAGAGAGATGGATTGCAGAGGAGAGAGAAGCAGCAGAAGTTTTTTTGCCTCCGCTCTCCTTTGGAACAGTGAGAGCATCTGGAGGGAATGCGTGCAAACCCACACATGTGAGGTTTTTCCCTATCCTTCAGGAGTAATCTTCTGCATGATCCTGATCAGGCTGGCAAGGGTTTCCTTCAGAGAAGAAGAAGAAGGATGCATTGAGGAGAACCCAGGACTTACCCAGCAGTTGCCCCAGGAAAGCCGTGAGGATGAGGGATCCAAGGTGCATGGTGAGACCAAGGTGCCTGTTTGTGCAGTCAGAGTCAGAAAACCACCTCCCAGCCCTGAGAGAACAGAGCTGCCGGAAACGACTGTGTTGGGGGAGCAAAGGCAGAAGTGGGGAGGAAAAATGATCTGTTCTTGCTGTGCCTGAAATGCTCCCTCTGGGTTTCTCTCTCCTCCAGCAGCAGCAGCACTGGGGGCTCCCTCTCCAAGACAATTCTGAACGATTCCACACTGGGGGCCCTGGGCGCCCTGTACACAGGTACAGGAAGATGATGGTTTCTGCATTTCCAGTATGAGGAGAATTAAAGCCCTAATCTCCAACAGGCAACCATCCTTGCTGACCCCAGGGCCATGTTCCTGGGAGTCTCTCCTTCTTTCATGCTTCTGCCTCCACTCTCAACATGTCCCAGATCATGTCCAGCTGATCGCAGGGAATGGAGAAGAGATTCTTCTCAGTCAGGTGTGCTTGGGACCGCACACCTTTGTCAGGAGGAGCCTCTGTAAGGAGCCTCTCTTGTCTGCAGATGAGAACTCCCAGAAGGGAGAGAAGCGACAACAACCCAGGCGC
>NW_010145474.1:2254-2608 GCF_000699245.1 Pterocles gutturalis | reverse complement strand
TATGGCATTCACTTTCCAGGAGGCCCGAGAAGTTACAAGTATGAAGGAACAGGGAAAGATTGGCCAAAGGAGCAACCAGTTCCAGACGTAAGGTGGGTATGAAAAAGCACTCAGGGCACTTGAACTGTCATTCTGGGAAGAGTTAGTTTGTGCCTCCATATTGCAAAATACTTATTCTTTGCTGTCCCAGATGTCCTGTGTTTCCTACATAACCCTGAACCCTCTCCCACAGGTCCTTGTGTACAGCCCAGTGTGAGGACAGACCTGAATTCTACCACCAGGGTTGATCCAAGCCGTGGCTTTATCAGAGGTCCAGGTGGGAATGGGGCTTCTCCTCCCCCTCCCAGCACCTCA
>NW_010145474.1:0-2207 GCF_000699245.1 Pterocles gutturalis | reverse complement strand
GGCCGAGCCCTCCTTCAGCCACATTCGCCCCCCCCTCTCTGCCACAAAGCCTCAACTGTCTTTGTCACCTCAGAAGGCCTCACTGCCAACACCTAATGTCATGGCCTACCGAGGTGACATCACCAGAGGAATGAGAGCATGGTGGCCTGCCACCGTGGCTGCTTTTGACAGCATCCCCCACAGCTTCCCCTCTCCAGGGCCAGATCTTTTCCTTCCAAAGCAGACTGAGCAGAACAAGAGACTCGTGTTCAGAGGGACAAAGCCGAGCCCAGCGATGTCCATCCCAGAAATGCAGCCATGCACAGGTTTGTGCTGGGCAGAGAACCCCCAGGGACTCAGGGACAAAGGGACTGCCCCCAGCCAAGCCCTCATGAGTCTCCAGAGCTGGAGGAAAAACATAAAAATCAGGGGGACAGCTCAAGGGCCTGAACATGGAGTCCTGTCCAGTGCCTGGCTGATGGTCATGCTCACATGTTGAGGCTTTTGCTGATCCCCACATGCAGGGCTGGGAAGACATGCTCCTTCCTTGGGCTGCTTTGGCAGGAGGTTACACCACAGGAGCTGTCATGTCTCCTACCAAGAGCCCACATTCTCTTCCCAGAGGCCTCCTGCCAGCTCCCACCTACCTCACACCTCCAGCCTCTCAGGGCAACTCAGCAAATCTCTTTCTGACTCACTCTCTCACAAAGTAGGAACCTGGCATGCCTTGAGGCTGCAGTCAGGGTGTCCAGTCCAAGCTTTTACCCTGTTTGCTGGGCCTCAACTCCAGAGGTCCTGAATCCTGTCAAACAAGCTCCTTATCTCAACACTGAGCCACCCTGGGAGTGCTTGACCTTGCCGGTGACCTTGACATCCCCTCTGGTCTCCCTGGAGCTTGAAATCCTCACTGCATGGGATGACTTTGCAACACCAGCAGGATCCGTGAAAAGCTGTAGCTGGAGAATTCAGTTTTACATTGTATATCTGAGCTTTTACAAAGTAATCGTAAAACTTCTTCTGGCTGTTCTTTCCTGAGGCAGGTTCTGCATGAGCACCTTGGCCCTGGGGTCCCCGTGTTTGCAGAGCAAAAAAAAAAGCCCCTGCTCAGGGTTCCCGTGGATGTCCTGGGGGTATTGGAGAAGCCTGAGCAGAAGCCCTGGATGTTCACTGTGAGCAGAGGCTGGTCCGTGGAGCAGGAGCAAGGGCTGCTTCCTCTTGCTCCCCCCTCCCGTGGGCAGGAGGATCTCTGCTGCCTGCCTCCACGTGCAGAGCAGAAACGCGCTGCTCCTCGCAGGGAGACAAAGGGGCAGGCAACTGCCGTTGATCCTTGCCAGGTTCCTGCCAGCCACCACCAGTGCTCCGGGAGGGATTCCTCTGCTGCCGCCACTGGCCCTGTCGCGGGGGATTTCGGTCTGCGACCAGCTGGAGTGCGGGGGCGCCAAGACCACGGCTGGGACGACAAGGAGGTTGTTTGCAGTAATAGCAGCCTTGGGTAGAGATCTTGGTGCACAACCTTGGGAAAGGAAAAACCACTGGGAATCTGTCCCCTCTCTGCTGCATTTCTGAGACAATGCTGGCAGCCTTTCCAGACAGGCCAGAGGATGCCATGTTACCCAGAACAGTCACAGCCCTTTCTGGGGAAGCAAGAGAGCCTCCTGGGAAACCCCCTCCTCCCCTCGCTGTCTTCAACAGACCACCTCAGTCTCCCTGCATAGCACTGAGCGAGGGTGGCTCTTTGCTGCCTTCAGGAGCAGAGATCTGCAGCACCCAGCAATGAGAAGAGGTGCTGAGCTGTACTGGGTCTGGGTGAGATGGAGTTAATTTTCCCCACAGCAGCCCTCATAGTGCTGTGCCTTATAGTGGCAACAAGAAAGGTGTTGGTGACACACCAGTGTTTTGTCTACTGCTGAGCAGTGCTGGCACTTGCGAAGGGACACAGCCAGGACAGCTGACCCAAACTGGCCAAAGGAATATTCCATCCCATATGATGTCTGCTCAGCAATAAAAGTTAAGCGCGAGGAGGAGGAGAGGGGGCATTTGTTATGACAATATTTCTCTTCTGGAGCAACCACTACATATGCTGCTACCCTGTTTCCTAGGAATTGGCTGGTCATTGCCAGCTTATGGGAAGCAGAGAATAAATCTTTAGTATTCCTTTGATTCCATTAACATCTTTTGCTTTATCAAGCTGCCTTTATTTTGACCCACGACTTTTTCCATCTTATTTT
>NW_010145473.1:101640-105890 GCF_000699245.1 Pterocles gutturalis | reverse complement strand
ATAATAATAATAATTAATAATAATAATAAACTCTCGGGAAAAAATAATTAAGGTGTTTACTGTTTTTTTTTACTGATGTCTTCTGTGTCTTGTGAGATTGTGTTGGTGTCTTGTACCTTTGCAAATTACCCCTGGAAATACTTTCTGTGTGTGGTGATTATTTCTTAAGCCTGGGGTCTATTTGATTAGATTGTAGTTGGGAACTACTAAAAATGATTGTAAGTTGTATTGTGTTGAATTCCTTCCAATAAGTCCTATGGTTGTTCCTCTCAGATGAAGCCTGTGGTTTTCATTTGCTGTACTCCTGTAGAGCCAGTGTAAAGGTACACTGCATAGCAAAACTACCACCATTTTATCAGAGGTAATGCCTGTGCTGGGCACATGGGGATCAACTCCAATCTAACCAAGTTTAGCTCCTATCCTAAACAGCATAGTCCGGCTTACCTCAGCTAAAATGCGAGAAATCGCTGCTCAAAGCTAGTTTCTGTCACGCCCCAGTGCCATAGCAGTAATTGCACAAAGACCTTTTTATTATAAGTTGATTTTCCTGAGAAATGGATTCAAAAAAATACTGTAAAGTGTTTATTTTTTGCTTGACCTTTATTAACCTACATCTTAGGGCTTTCCCAAGAGACGAGTTGTTGGTAAATTAACCCTCATAGACACACACAGTAGCATTTCTGCACTGCATCAATGGTTTTGAAAGTAATGGGGATATGACAAGAAAATTTGGCACTATTTAAACAATGTCATAGGTCAACATATGGGATTTGAACAAAAAAGTTTTTTAGGAATTAAATGAAAAAAAATGCTTGAAGTGTACTTTAGCTTTTTAATAGTATTTAATGCCACCGATTTACTGTAGAGTGAGGGCACATTTTTTTTTCTGCCTAAAAACCCAATTTCTTTCTACACTTACTATCTTTGATATATAAACCATTATATATTTGCCTAACTACTAATCAGAAAAATCATAGTCAAGCCCTTGGGTACTTCTGAGGTTAGGGAATGATGGATAAAAACTCTGTGTTCCTAGCTACTGTCTCTGAAACACATGTAGAATAAATTAAGGAACTAGGAAATGAACGTGTGGATTTAACAGACACGATTCTATTGCATCTCCTGTTTTCTAGCTATTGAATACAAATGCTGGTGTAAGGTGAAGAATTTTTTGATTTTGCATGTTTGGGCTTTTTGATACATTTATTAAGGTCAAATTAAATTTGATACAGTAGGTTTTATTCTGAAATGGTCTCTGAATACAGCTCCATAATTACCAAGCTACATGATAGTGCATAAAGCTATAAAACTGCTTAGACAGAGAAGCAATTTATATGTTATAGTGAGGTGTGTGTGGCAAAGGATATTAGTTTAATTGGGAGCCAAGATGTTGGAGCCTTAAATCTTAAGAGCTGGGGTGTTGACTAGAAGACTATTTAATACTGTGGTGAGATTTTGAAATAACATACCTGAGTTGTTGGTGTATATATGAACAATATGATGTTGTAAGATCTCAGAATTAAAATTACCCTAAGGAGATTAAAATTTGAACATCAAAGTAGCTACTGTAGTGTTAGGTTACTTCTAAAATGCTTGTCACTCTGCTGTCTGTGACCAAAGATGAGAAAACCTGTGAAAAATTAATAGAAATACATACCACTCTTCTTTCTAAAGAACCTATGGTATATTAGAAAGGGTTTGTACCTTTTTACCTTGTGCCAGGACAGGGAATATTAATTAAGAAAACAAATAGAGAACCAGGAAGGAGTAGGAAAATGTGCAGTTCACGGAGACTGTTACACCTTTGACACTGAGGGAAAACAATGTTAGTGAGGGCTTTGATGTGATAATGTGAAGTTGGCAGGGATTACATTAAGGCGAAGGTTCTGTGGGACTGTGTGAACACAAGAACACTATCAGTACTGGAGAAATACCTGTCAAGACAAATTTGTGCTATTTCTGATCAGAGGCTCTCTTCTGTTTAGCAGGTTCAGGGTCACATGCCTCCGCTCATGATCCCAATTTTTCCACACGACCAGCGGACACTGGCAGCGGCTGCTGCAGCCCAGCAGGGATTCCTCTTCCCCCCAGGAATAACTTACAAGCCAGGTAAGCTGACAGGGATGTGAAGCTATTTAACATTTTAAGATATTAACTGTAGCTTCTTGTGTGATCTGTCTCATACAGATGATGTTACACAACAGGCTTAGCTGGCTGGAAATAATGTGGAGTTTTGCAACTCCACTTCCAAAAAACCACCACCTGGTTGAAGGGGGTGGATGTAATATCGGTTATTGAACATGATTTTTTTTACCCTTACTTCCCATAAAATCATTTGCTCTAAATATACGGGCCCACTTGCTTAGTAATTTGCATCTGGTCTGCCCTGTGTCATTATACAAAAGCTACGTATCTTTAATTAATTCTGTTATCTTCAGTATACTTGTCTTTTGTGCCAGAATTCTTACTCTTAATTAGTGATAAAAGTCAGAGGAAGCATAATTTAATTAGCAGGCTTCAAATAGGCAACTTTTTGTTTGATTTCAATCTGAATAATAAAAGGTTTCAGTAGTTAAATCCAAGTCATCATTCAGACTTGTAACAGGTCACATAACCTTGCAGTGAAATATGTTTTGAGATGATTTAGCAAATGTTATGATTTCTTTCTTTTTTCCTCCAAGTTTACAGGACTCCTGGGGAATTCAATTAGGGATATAATGGTTTGAAGCTACTTTCAGAGACTCCTTGTAAACAGGGCTTTAAATGTTTAAAGACATGTTGCCAAAGGAATTCAATGTAGGAAGATAGTTAAGTAAATAAAAGTCAACCTTATTTTCATTTGTACATTCTTTGTAAGTGACCTCAGTCCAGAAGCAGCAACCTTATTTTGCTCATTAATAGTATTCTCTGTCGAGCTGCCTTTAGCATATTAACCTGATAACTAATAAGTACAAAACATAAATACCAGTTTCTTTTTTTGACATTAAATAAGAAATGTACAAAGTAAAGCATTGATCCTGCTCCCACTGATGTTAGTGGTGTTTTTGCTGTTGACTGCAGCAGGAACAGGGTCAAATCCAAAGTAAAGCTTCATAATAGATGCTATAAGCAGCATACTTATTAGAGGCCAGGTTGAACCTAAAATATTTTCTAGCAAGTTTACTTAGTATTAGATGAAGTGAAGTCAAGCAGGATTTCAGCAAGTATTTCCGTTTGTCCTACTCCCTTCTGTCTCTTTAGTCTAGAGACATTCCTCTTTAAACACAGAATCTTTGTCCAGTTATTATCTTATTTTCAGGTTTAGAAATCCCTATTTAACAAACTAGCACACTGTATGCAGGATCCAGTTAATGGAGCTCTGAAAGGCAGCTGGCTCTAGGTGGCACAGGATGATGGTTATTCACACACATCACCACCTCACAACAGTTGGGGACCAAAGTGAAGAATATTTTGTCTCCAAAGACATAAGAGTTTTGAGTTGCAGAAATTGTCTGTGACACCCTGGCTAAAAGCTTTCTTCTCAGACAAAAGAAGGCATGTGCTTTAGTTTCCTTGCTTTTCCTATTTTAATCTGAGATGCTTTCTGAGTAGTGACTGTTAACGATTAAGCTGTTGGTTGTGCTTCCCCCGAAAGATGATATGTCAAATCAAGTCGTGTTGATTTTGGCTCTGTAGGCTACTTGGTGCTATAAGGACTCGGGAAGAAGAGCACCAGCATGATTTCCTGCACAAGAACAGATTTCTGCACTTGTTCTAAAGTGTTCTTTACAGTACCTGTCCTAACACCTTATTGAGCTTATACCTGTGATCCTGTTGCCGTCCTAGCAGAAGGTGATACAGCTTTAGGGCATTTTTTTTTTTGCTTGCCTGAATGTAGAAAGGCAAGCACAAATGTTAAAAGAATGAAGCGCAGGCAGAAATCAAGGCCCAGGTATCTCAGGACACAGCGAAGCTGTTAGCTAGTATGTTTGTGGTTTATATCCAGCTGATGCTAGTAAAGATCAGAACTCACAATAATCTGTTTATACCCAGTGGTTTTCAAGAAATTAGAATATTTATATTATTAATACATTCATGAAATTCTACAGTGTGTGTGGCACAGGTAGCTGGGCAGGTTAGTAGTTTCTGTTGGAGAGACATCGTGATAAAAAAACCCCGCTCTAACTACACTTGGTATTGATTAATTCCTATTTTAGGCACTCTCGGCACGGTAGTTAAGGAATTAATGAAACTGGAGATTAAGCTACACT